>NC_050450.1:94304835-94575548 GCF_903995425.1 Onychomys torridus | reverse complement strand
GAGGAGCACAACCAGAGACATCTGGAAGAGTCCAGAGCAAGGAGGGGGAAAAAGTAGGGAGACTAGACAGGGCCAGCGGACTTGGAGCTTGCCTTGAGAGAAAGCAGAAAGCAAGACAGGAGAGGAAAGAGAGGAACATGGGGAGGGCAGAACACAGAAGGGGAGGAGAGACAGAGGAGGAAGACCAAGAAAGCAAGCCTCAAATGGCAGGGTCAGAAGGAAAATGGGTAGCTGTGGGGAGGGAGTTTAGAGTGGGGGAGGGAGGAGGTGAGAAGGGCCAGATGCTAGCCCGGCCTTTGAAATGTGTTGTAACAGGTACTTGTGTAACTCAGGGAGCCTGGAGCCACCACAAGCAAGCCACTTGTCTGCCTTTGGAATTTGGAAGAAATGGAAGCCTTCCTTTAGACCTGACACAACTTCTCAGAATGAGGGTCAGTTGTAGGCCATGGAGACCTTCTGGAAAAACAAAAGGCCATTTGGAGTTTATGTAGGAGTTGTCATGTGGTGAGTGCTTCCCATGGGTCTCTGGGCCACCGTAAGTTCTTAGTTACGGTTTCGCTACTGTTGCATAACACACCATGACCCAAAAGCAAAACATTGGGGAGGGAAGGGTTTATTTCAGCTTACAGCTCTCAGGTCACAGTCCACCTGTGGAGGGCATCCGTGCAGCGAACTAGAGGCAGGAGCTGACACTGCCTGCTTGTACATGGCTTGCTCGCTGTTTTCTTTACACCATCGGTATCAACGCTGCCCAGGGATGGCAACTCCTGCAGTTGGGGAAAACCACCACAATAATCATCAATTCCAAAAAATCGCCCTATGGACCTCCCTAAAGTCAATCCTATGGAGGCATTTTTCTTGGCAGATTCCGTCTTCCCAGAAGCCCCATAGCTTGTATCAAGTTGATGTAAAAGTTTACCAGCAGAGCTTCACCCATTTGAGACACTCAAAACCAAGTGTAAACTGGGCGTGGTGGGTATGCTTTATCTCCAGCGCTGGAGAGCAGAGGAAGGCGGATCTTCAAGGCCAGCCTGGTTTACCTATCGAGTACCAGGTCAGTCAAAGCTACATATGAGACCCTGTCTCAAAAAACAACAACAACAAAAGAATTAGTATACCTAAGCGCCAGAATGTCTCCACTTTGGCAGTAGTTCCCCCACTCCAACCCCTCAGGATCAGTACCTACTGCCTAAGTGGCCCTTAAATAAATAAAACAACCCCCAAAAGCAACAACTCATTGAGCCAGAGCCGGCTTTAAAGTTGCTATGTGACTGAGGCTGCATTGAACTCGCTGATCCTCCCATCTCCAACTTCCCAAGTGCTAGGTGTGAGCCACCACATTTGGTTTTATGTCATGCTGGGGGGTCGAACCCAGGTCTCTGTGCATGTTGAGTAACCATCTACCCACTGAGCTACACCACTCAGATCATCTGCCTTCAAAGCCTAATGAAGTAAGCCAGGGCTGTTACCATCTCCTGTAGCTCATTCAGCTGGAGTTGACTCTGAAGACTATCATCCTAAATGTCACCTTTCTCAGAGCAGTCTTGCTGCATGTAGACTCTTGGCTGCATTTCTATACACAAAGCCCCTCCCTCCCTCCAGGCCCGCCTGTGGTTCTGGTGTATCTCACTCAGCTGCTTTGCCCCCCACCACTCCCACCCCACCCACCCGGGTGCTCTCTGAGGTCCCTTTCTGTTCATGTGTTCCCCACTAGACCGAAGGACTTCCTAATGCCATAGCACATAGTAGGGACTCAGGAAAAATCCAATAATTTCTCAGACACGGGAGCCAGAAGATATGAGAGTGGCTTGATCTGAGAGACTGGGAGTTCAGAATTAACTGATGCCACCAGGTGTCTAGTTAGAGTTTCCTGCCTGGCCCCACAGTCAGGACAAATCTCTCTCACCTGCCAGGCCCATAGACGCTCAGAACCAACCCAAGTAAACACACAGAAACTTACATTTGTTTACAAACTGGTATGGCCGTGCAGGCTTCTTGTTATCTACATTCTTCTATCTTAAATTAACCCATTTCTATTAATCTATACTTTGCCACGTGGCTCATGGCTTACCATTACCTTACATCTTTCTTGTCATGGCTTGGTGGCTGAGCAGCGTCTCTCTCCTTCAGCCTTCCACTTCCCAGAATTGCTTCTCTCATTGTCCCCGCCTATACTTCCTGCCTGGCCACTGGCCAATCAGAATTTTATTATACACAGCGCGATTATTTCACAGCACCAGTTCTGTTCCTGGAACTCTCCTCTTGAGACCAACAGGGAAACCCTGATAGAGCGTCCCTGGGATAAAACTCCATGGCTTTTGGGGAAGACAGTATTAAAACAGAAACTCACCATAACAGAACTCCACCATCTTCCCCGGCTCTGGTTTCCAGCGCTGTGAAAATCTGAATAGCTTCTAAGCCTGAGGGGGCGTGCTACAAGCGAGTTGGGGGAAGAGGATGTGAGTGGGTTGTGACTCTTCCACATCTGGTTGTGTAACCATGGATACGTGGGGGGAACCCCTGAACGTTATTATAAAATAGGCCTTCCACACATGGTAGAGTAAGTTGGATGTAAATGAGTTTATTCTCTGAAAGAACCAAGTATAAGGCATGAAGAAAGGATAAGATGTGACTGTTGGACTTGGTTATCAGCAGAAACAGGTGGAGCTGGGGGCTGGCAGCAGAGCAAGGTGGGTTAATGCGGAGAGGAAAGAAAGGAAGCATGATTTGGCTGGGATAAGAAGAGTTTGGAGGGCCAAAGGGCCCCTCAACCCTTGTGGGTAAAAGCTGGCTGCAGCCTGAGGGGAAATGCAAGGTGACCCCCAACCTGAGGTTCACCTTCATTTTTACTGTTTTCTCTCTCTGGCCCCCAAGCATGTGCAGAGAGACCACATCCTTTCTCTGGATGAGTGTCAGAACGCCTCAGTGACCTCTGAGATAACTTTCTGGGATAACTTGCCACAGATAGGATCCTGCCTCAGGCTCCTGCCTCAGGGTCTTTTTTTGTTTTTTTAGCAAAGATTTGTAGAGGGCTTAGTCACATAAATGCCTTCACGCCTGTAGCTGCCTGGGTACTCTGTGAGCACAAAGGACTGGGATTGTGTCCCCCATCCACCCCTACATAAGGAGCCAAGGAAGATGTGAGCCTGGGCATCCTCTACCCTGCAAAGAGAAACCTCACCCCCACCCCAATCCCAGATCAAGTGATCAACCCACCTTACAGTGGTACAGCTGCAGACAGAGGGGCAGGGCACTGTGTCTGACTCACTCAGCCTTCAAAGGTGTTAGGATTCTGTCCATGCACAGCTTGGGCCTGGCGTCTTGCATCTTACTATCATGCAGCAGACGTCGTCAAGCAATCCCCACCTTAAAAAGCTGGACACAGACCTCCACCCCTTCTTTCTGTTTCCTCTCTACTCTGCTCCACTCCCCGCTTCCCTCCCCGCCGGCCTGCTTCTCCTCCATTGTATCCCCTCTTCTTTCTAAGCCTCTTTTAAACCTCTGGTAGTTCGCGGGCCGTGGCCTGAAGCATCTCATGGGCAGAAGAGAAGACTGAGTGTAAGAGTCAGGAGGGGGCCCCATTTGATGGTAATACGGCACTGGTTACCGGCGGCAAAGTCACAGGCCACGGCCGCGACTACCAGAGTTATAAAGAGCTTAGAAAGAAGAGGGGATACAATGGAGGAGAGCCAGGCCGGCGGGGAGGGAAGCGGGGAGTGGAGCAGAGTAGAGAGGAAACAGAAAGAAGGGGGTGGAGGTCTGTGTCCAGCTTTTTAAGGTGGGGATTGCTTGACCACGCAGCGTCTGCTGATGATGTAAGATGCAAGACGCCAGGCCCCAAGCTGTGCATGGACAGAATCCTAACACCTTTGAAGGCTGAGTGAGTCAGACACAGTGCCCTGCCCCTCTGTCTGCAGCTGTACCACTGTAGGTGGGTTGATCACTTGATCTGGGATTGGGGTGGGGGTGAGGTTTCTCTTTGTCAGGGTAGAGGATGCCCAGGCTCACATCTTCCTTGGCCTCCTTATGTAGGGGTGGATGGGGGACACAATCCCAGTCCTTTGTGCTCACAGAGTACCCAGGCAGCTACAGGCGTGAAGCATTTATGTGACTAAGCCCCTCTACAAATCTTTGCTGAAAAAAAAAAAAAAAAGACCCCTGAGGCAGGAGCCCTGAGGCAGGATCCTATCTGTGGCAAGTTATCCCAGAAAGTTATCTCAGAGCTCACTGAGGCGTTCTGACACTCATCCAGAGAAAGGATTGGTCTCTCTGCACATGCCTTGGGGGCCAGAGAGAGAAAACAGTAAAATGAAGGTGAACCTCAGGTTTGGGGGGTCACCTTGCATTTCCCTCAGGCTGCAGCCAGCTTTTACCCAAAGGGTTGAGGGGGCCCTTTGGCCCTCCAAACTCTTCTTATCCCAGCCAATCAGCTTCCTTTCTTTCCTCCGCATTAACCCAGCCTTGCTCTGCCCAGCCCCCAGCTCCACCTGTTTCTGCTGATAACCAAGTCCAACAGTCACATCTTATCCTTTCTCATGCCTTATACTTGGTTCTTTCAGAGAATAAACTCATTTACATCCACCTTACTCTACCATGTGTGGAAGGCCTATTTTATAAATGACGTTCAGGAGGTTCCCCCCCACGTATCCATGGTTACACAACCAGATGTGGGAGAGTCACAACCCACTCACTCCTCTTCCCCCAACTCGCTTGTAGCACAGCCCCCTCAGGCTTAGAAGCTATTCAGATTTTCACAGCCGCTGGAAACCAGAGCCGGGGAAGATGGTGAGTTCTGTTGATGGTGAGTTTCTGTTTTAATACTGTCCTTCCCCCAAAAAGCCATGGAGTTTATCCCAAGGGACCTCTATCAGGGTTCCCTGGTTGGCTCTCCAAGAGAGAGTTCCAGGAACAGAACCTGGTGCTGTGAATATCGCGCTGTGTAAATAAAGTTCTGATTGGCCAGTGGCCAGGCAGGAAGTATAGGCGGGACAAGAGAGAAGAGAATTCTGGGAAGTGGAAGGCTGAGGAGAGAGACGCTGCCAGCCACCACCATGACAAGAAAGATGTAAGGTAATGGTAAGCCATGAGCCACGTGGCAAAGTATAGATTAATAGAAATGGGTTAATTTAAGATAGAAGAAGTAGATAACAAGAAGCCTGCCACGGCCATACAGTTTGTAAACAATGTAAGTTTCTGTGTGTTTACTTGGTTGGTTCTGAGCGTCTATGGGCCTGGCAGGTGAGAGAGATTTGTCCTGACTGTGGGCCAGGCAGGAAAACTCTAACTACAACCTGGTGCATCAGTTAATTCTGAACTCCCAGTCTCTCAGATCAAGCCACTCTCATATCTTCTGGCTCCCGTGTCTGAGAAATTATTTGGATTATTCCTGAGTCCCTACTATGTGCTATGCATATAGGAAGTCCTTCAGGTCTAGTGGGAGAACACATGAACAGAAAGGTTTCCACCCTCAGAGAGCACCCGGGTGGGTGGGGGTGGGAGTGGGGGGGCAAAGCAGCTGAGTGAGATACACCAGAACCCACAGGCGAGCCTGGAGGGAGGGAGGGGCTTGTGTATAGAAATGCAGCCAAGAGTCACGCAGCCAAGACTGCTCTGAGAAGGTGACATTTAGGATGATGTCTTCAGAGTCAACTCCAGCTGAATGAGCTACAGGAGATGGTAACAGCCCTGGCTTACTTCATTAGGCTTTGAAAGGCAGATGATCTGGTGGTGTAGCTCAGTGGGTAGATCGCTTACTCAACATGCACAGAGACCTGGGTTCGACCCCCAGCATGACATAAAACCAAATGTGGTGGCTCACACCTAGCACTTGGGAGTTGGAGATGGGAGGATCAGGAGTTCAATGCCAGCCTCAGTCACATAGCAACTTTAAAGCCGGCCTGGGCTACATGAGTTGTTGCTTTTGGGGGTTGTTTTATTTATTTAAGGCACTTAGCAGTAGGTACTGATCCTGAGGGGTTGGAGTGGGGGAACTACTGCCAAGTGGAGACATTCTGGCGCTTAGGTATACTACTTCTTTTGTTGTTGTTGTTGTTTGAGACAGGGTCTCACTATGTAGCTTTGACTGACCTGGTACTCGATAGGTAGACCAGGCTGGCCTTGAGATCCGCCTTCCTCTGTCTCTCCAGCGCTGGGATTAAAGCATACACCACCACGCCCAGTTTACACTTGGTTTTGAGTGTCTCAAATGGGTGAAGCTCTGCTGGTAAACTTTTACATCAACTTGATACAAGCTAGGGGCTTCTGGGAAGACGGAATCTCCAAGAAAATGCCTCCATAGGATTGACCTTTAGGGAGGTCCATAGGGCGATTTTTTGGATTGATGATTATTGTGGGTGGGTTTTCCCACTGCAGGTAGTGCCATCCCTGGGCAGGTGGTACCGATGGTGTAAGAAAACAGGCGGAGCAAGCCATGACAAGCAGGCCAGTGTCAGCTCCTGCCTCTAGTTCCTGCACGGATGCCCCTCACAGGTGGACTGTGACCTGAGAGCTGTAAGCTGAAATAAACCCTTCCCTCCCCAAGTTGCTTTTGGTCATGGTGTGTTATCACAGTAGCAGAAACCGTAACTAAGACTTACGGTGGCCCAGAGACCCATGGGAAGCACTCACCACATGACACACTCACATAAACTCAAAATGGCTTTTTGTTTTCCAGAAGGTCTCCATGGCCTACACTGACCTCATTTGAGAAGTTTGTGTCAGGTCTAAAGGAAGCTCCATTTCTCCAAATTCCAAAAGGCAGACAAGTGGCTGCTTGTGGTGGCCTCCAGGCTCCCTGAGTATCACAAGTACCTGTTACACATTTCAAAGGCCGGGCTAGCATCCTGGCCCTTCTCACCTCCTCCCTCCCCCACTCTAAACTCCCTCCCCACAGCTACCCATTTTCCTTCTGACCCTGCCATTTGAGCTATGCTTTCTTGGTCTTCCTCTCTGTCTCTCCTCCCCCTCTGTGTTCTGCCCCTCCCCATGTTCCTCTCTTCCTCTCTGTCTTGCTTCTGCTTCTCTCCCAGGCAGCTCCAGTCCGCTGGCCCTGTCTAGTCTCCTACTTTCCCTCCTTGCTCTGGACTCTTCCAGATGTCTCTGGTTGTGCTCTCCCACACATCTACAGTAAAAGTCTTCCCATTGGCCTAGTGGTAGTAGCATTTGCCTTTAATCCCAGCACTTAGGAGTCAGAAGCATGTGGATCTCTGAATTCAAAGCCATCCTGGCCTACAGAGCAAGTTCCAGGACAGCCAGGATTACACAGAGAAACCCTGTCTCAGAAAACCAACCAATGGGGGCTGGAGAGATGGCTTAGTGGTTAAGAACACCAACTGCTCTTCCAGAGGTCCTGAGTTCAATTCCCAGCAGCCACATGGTGGCTCACAACCATCTGTAATGAGATCTGGCACCCTCTTCTGTATACATAATAAATAAATAAATCTTTAAAAAAAAAAAAAAAAAAAAAAAAAACCAATGGCCAGGCGGCGGTGGTGGTGCATGTCTTTAATCCCAGTACTTGGGAGGCAGAGGCGGGTAGATCTCTGTGAGTTCGAGGCTAGCCTGGTCTACAAAGTGAGTTCCAGGACAGGCACCAAAACTATACAGAGAAGCCCATCTCAAAAAAAAACAAAAACAAAAACTAACCAACCACCACCAACAACAAAAGCCTTCCTTATAACCAAACCATGGACTGATCATGTCCTCATTTTATCCAGTTCCTTTGGTCAAGGGTGGCGCATTATTGAACATCTGAATGGATATCCCCCTTCTTTGCACTTAGTTATAGCACTGTTCTCTCCTTCTAGAAACTCCTCTTTGCCTATTCTGTAGTTCCTGGAGCCCCTCTACTCCTGGAGCAGAGCAGATTGTGGTGGCCTTTTCCATTCTGGACAAGAATGAGCTACCAATGCCAAGTGGTGATGGGGAACATCTTTAATCTTAGCACTTGGGAAAGAGAAGCAAGCAGATCTCTGAGTTCGAGGCCAGCCTGGTCTACAGAACGAGTTCCAGGACATCCAGGGCTACACAGAGAAACCCTATCTCAAACAAACAAACAAAAAGAATGAGCTGTTTTGTGGGGGCTTCTCCTTCCTGAGCAGTTGTATCCAAACACTGTGTGTGGCTCATGCTAAGTGAGTACTCTACCATTAAGCTGTAGCCAAGCTTCATGGTAGACACACACTTCGGGAAATTCTACCTGGGACACCTTGCTTGCCACAGTTGGATGAAAAGGAAAGGGTGCAAAAGGAGGCAGCTAAGAACCTGGAAGGAACTGTGGGCACAACTGTGGGCCCTGGCAGCCTGCCCCTGCTTGCCCTGTGAGCCTCTTGCTTAAGCTGCTGTCAGCTGAGGGAGCCTGTCCTTTAGATAAGTGGATGAGGAGGAGGGACTTTGCTGGCTTCATCCGCAGTGGGAAGGGAGCCTGGAAAAGCACATGAAGGGTGCTCCCAACACTGGCAAAATTACCAACCGTGCATTGCAATTTCCAGCCTCTGCAACAGGCAAATAGTGAGCCTGCACGTTCCAGGATTGATTAAACAGTAATTAGGCTTCAAAAGCTTACAAAATGCCTCCCTTTCAAAAGCTCCCAGCTAGGCAATTTTTCTCTCACATTTAATAGCGACTATTCTTGTATTCTTTTCTGCCCAAAGTGGTCATAATTGTTGGGGGCTGACGAGACAAGCACCCTAGGATGCTGCTTGCAATGAAGGACGTGCAACAGTTGCTCGTGGAGAAGATGCAGGGACAATTTGTCCCACAGATCAGGAAACCTTTCCCTTGCTCAGTGACTCCATCTCTTGGAAAGTCTCCTAAGGTGAAAAACAAGGCTGGGGTGTAACTCTGCTGGTACACAGGAAGCCCTGGGTTCCAGCCCAGCCCTTGGGAGGTAGAGGCAGGAGGAGCAGAAGTTCAAGATCACTGAAGGGTACAGCCTGGGCTACATAACTCTGTCTTGGAGCTGGGGAGATGGCTCAGTGGTTAAGAGCACTGGCTGCTCTTCCAGAGGTCCTGAGTTCAGTTCCCAGCACTTACATGGCAGCTCACAACTGTCTGTAACTCCGGTTCCAGGGTATCGAAACCTCACACAGACATACATGCAGGCAAAACACATGAATGCACATGAAATAAAAATGAACAATTAAAAAATGTTTTCAAAGTCCTGTCTCAAGGCAAAAAAATAGACCCAGAGATAAAGATTTATGCATGAAGACTTTGGTTATTGTACAAAAAAACATTGGTAATCACTTAAGCAGTGCGTCCTAAAGAGATATGGTCCACTTAGCCTCTGTGTGTGTGTCTCTTTCTCTGTCTTTGTCTCTGCTCTCTCTCTGTGTCTCTATCTCTGTCTCTGTCTCTGTCTCTGTCTCTCTCTCTCTCTCTCTCTCTCTCTCTCTGTGTGTGTGTGTGTGTGTGTGTGTGTGTGTGTGTGTGTGTGTGTGTGTGATGTGGCATGGGTAGACTCTGGACTTCTAAACAATACAGTCAATATGGTAGACACCCAAAAGGTTCTGAGTGATTGTTGTCACCATTATAAACTTCTATTTATTATCTTTAGAAAGTTGTAGCTTGAACTGACGTGACAGTGTATGGCCTTAATCCCAGCACAGGGAGGCAGAAACAGACAGATCTCTTCGTGTTCAAGGCCAGCCTAGTCTACATAAGGTGTTCCAGGACAGCCGGAATGACGTGGTGAGACCCTGTCTCAAAAAACAAAACCAAACCAAAAGCTTCAACTTGAAGGGACCCAGCCAAGTTCAGGGTTGGAGGTCAGGAAGCTGTGGAATATGCTGCACAATTAGTCAGGTGGATAAGGTCAAAGTCAGTGAGGCTAAGGCAGAGACCCGAGCTGTGAGAGAGCCCTGAAATCTGCAGGACTTGGAGGCAGGGCACCTGTGCAATGCCAAGGGTCGGGTGGGGAGAGGATTAGCCAGAGCATGAAGTCCAGGCAGACAGGCCCCCAAACCATGCTTCTCTGGCATTGACTTGGGCAGCCCTAATTGCCAGGCCTTGAATTGTTTGTTTTTCTTAGAACTGTAGACAAAATGATTGCTTCCGTTTTCAAAGAGCAATTTGTGTTGTTTTTCTTCACCAGACTGGAGTTTTATTATGTCTTTCCTCCAGCCTGGACAACAAAAGGAGGAAGAAGGCATTTTAGACCCTTGGCTCTCTCCTGGAAGCTACCGTGTGTGTCCTGTCCAAAGACGTGGATGGCTGTCGTCCTGCTGCCGAGGAGCCCGGCTGTGGGTGACAGTGTCACCTTCCAATTGGATGCTGGTGGTACATCAGTGTTTTCCAAATGGGAGACGTCAGCACACTTTCTTGTGAGTGGTGGTAACAAGAGAACATTTCCAGGCATTTTATGTGAGGTAGATTCTACCCTCCAACACACAGGAAAGACGGGTAAAGACAGGATCATTTTTCTCTTTACTTAAGATTTCTTTCTTCATTTTTTGTTGTTGTTGTTGTTTGTTTTTTTTTGTTTGTTTGTTTTTTTGAGACAGGATTTTTCTGTGTATCCCTGGCTATCCTGGAATTCACTCTGTAGACCAGGCTGGCTCCAAACTCACAGAGATCTGCCTGCCTCTGCCTCTAAGTGCTGGAATTAAATGCATGTGATACCACCACCCTGCTTATTTAAGATTTCTTAATCAAGTTTCTAATTTTTATTTTTTCGTTATGTATTTGGGTGTTTTGCCTATCTGTGTGTGTACAGTTACACCCAGCCTGTTATGAGCCACAAGGAAGGAGAAAGACAGCATTATGAGTTCCAAAGACTTTAATAAATCACCACATAAGTGGGCGGCTGATCGATCAGGGCCGAGGGACAAGGACTTGGGAGACTTGCTTCTCCTGGCAGCCCAGAGCAGGGACAGAATTGGGATTAATAAGCAAAAACCACAAACGTTTGTTGCCAAGTTACAGTTACCAATCAGGAATCAAAGATTAGGGACTTTCCTTGTGTATTCCATCATTGTCAACTAACATACAATGCAAGCTTTTCAGTCCAACCAATTAGATTCGTTTGTTCTTTCTGTTGTGAGGAACAGTCAAAATGTTTCTAGAGAACTAAAGATGCATGACGACTATATTTCTACAGTTTGGGGAGGTTGGTCAGCCACTGGGAAGTTCTCAGCTCCCCCAGGGCTTGGGGACCTGAACTCTGTTTCACTCTTCAGGTAAAATGGACTCTGAAGTCAAAATGGCTATCCTCAGGCCTGGGAGCTTTTGCCTGCTCCCTTCAGCACCACATGCATGCCTAATTATCTCGTAATTCCGCCACAGTTGTCTTTGTGTTTTGAGGGCTATGGCAACAGGTTCACACAGACTGCAGAGCTGAAAGCCACAGGGAGTTCTCTCTCTATTATTGGGCCGGGAAACCCAAAATCAGTAGCATCACAGGGCGGATGCCACCTTGTCATCAGGCTCACAAGTGCTCCCTCCGGATGCTCAGAGTCAGCGCCTCACTTACTGATCTTATTCTGTATCTCAAGCAGGCCCTGCCTGTCCTGGAACTCACTCTGTAGACCAGGCTGGCCTCTGCCTTTCAAGTGCTGGAATCAAAGGCGTAAACCACCACCATCCAGCCCAGCCTTGAACTTGTGACCCTCCTGCCTCAGTCTTTATAGAAGCTGGGACTGCTGCCCTTTGCAACCACTCTTGGCTTGATTTTTGTTTTTGTTCTTGTTTGTTTAAAGACAGGGTCTTAGGATGTAGCACAGGCTAGCCTTCAGGTTGAAATCCTTCTGCTTCAGTTTTCTGAGTGCTGGGATTATAGGTATGTACCAACTTGCTCTGCTAAAGGTCAGCATCTTTTTTAACATTAAAGAGAAATTAAGCATTATGTGCATGTGTGTGTGTGTGTATGTGCATGTGGGTGTGTACATGTATGAATGCAGGTGTCTATAAGGGTGTTGGATCCCTGGAGCTGAGAGTTCCAGGTGGCTGGGAGCTGCCCCATGTGGGTTCTGGGAATCAAACTTGTGTCTTCTGGAAGCGTAATAGTCTAGACAGCTGAATCGTCTCTCCAGCCCTCAAGTCCAGCACCTTTGCTTTTGGCTGTCTGTATGTGGCCTTCTCCCTGTGTCACGTGTCTCAAAGCTTTTCTACTGCAAGGACACTTAGGATTTCACGGAGGGCCCACCCAGATACTCCAGGATTGATTCCCTCTCAGGATGCCCAGTTAGTCTGATCCTTTCAAGGCTTGCTCTAAATCTTGGTTAGTTTGGATCAGAACAGTGTTCGTTCTTGCCACTGCTGAGAGGAAATCCCCTCAAGTGTTCAATGTATGCCTGGGAGCCATAGGGTCTTTCACGCAGATAGAAGCACAGACTGGTACTCACGAGGCAGAGACAGGAGGATCAATTCATGGCCATCCTCAACCACATAGTAAGTCCAAGGCCAGCTTGAACTACATGAGTTCCTGTCCCCAAAACAATCAAAACCCACAGAACAGTCTTCATGCTTTGAGTTCTTCAAAGATCCCCATCCTCTCTGCTCCTTCCCTGCAAATCCTCCTAGTCAGTATCTAACTGGTAACTCCAGGGGAGCTCTTTAGGTTTCTGGAAATTTCTTTCTGTAGTGATCTCTCTTTTCCAGGTGTCCAGCCTGAAGACTGGATGTTCTGGCCTCACACAGGGAGTTGCCACCCCTACCCAGATTTATCCTACCCACCCCAGGACTGTGAACTCTCCAGGTGGTGATTTGGGGTGACCTTGGGACTGTGTGTCCTTCTCCAGGTCATTGTCCTTTTTAAAAACTTTTAGACTTATTTGGTTTTATGTGGTTGGGTGTTTTGGCTGAATGTATGCCTGTGCACCATGTACATGCCTGGTGAGTGTGGAGGCCAGAAGAAGGCCTCAGATTCTCTGGAACTGGAGTTACAGATGGCCGTGAGCCACCATGTGGTTGCTGGGAGTTGAAGCCTGGTTCTCTGGAAGAGCAGCCAGTGGTCTTAACTTCTAAGCCATCTCTCCAGCTCCATATTGTCCTTTAAAAATATTTATTATTGCCTGGCGTTGGTGGTGCATGCCTTTAATCCCAGCACTCAGGAAGCAGAAGCAGGTGGATCTCTGTGAGTTCAAGGCCAGCCTGGTCTACAGAGCGAGTTCCAGGAAAGGCGCAAAGCTGCACAGAGAAACCCTGTCTCGAAAAAACAAAACAACAACAAAAAAAGAAAAATATTTATTATTATTATGTTTACTGTGTGTGCATATGTGTGTGAGTGTGTGGAGAACACAGGTGCCATGCACATACGTGGAGGTCAGAGGACAACTTTCAGGAGTCTGCCCTCTAACTCCACCTTGGTATTAAACTTCATTGTCAGTTTTACACAGCAAGTGTTCCTTTACCTAGAAGGCCTCACCACCTGAGGCCTAACCTCAGAGCCCACAAGGGGGCAAGAGAGAGCCAGCTCTGGAAAGTTGTCCTCACCTCCACATGTGCCTGGCATGCAAATGCCTGCATGCATGGGTTCTCTCTCTCTGTCTCTGTCTCTCTCTGTCTCTGTCTCTGTCTCTCTCTCTCTCACACACACACACACACACACAACACAACACACTCACTCACACACACATGAACATGAGGGGAGGAGGGAGGAAGAGAGAGAGAGAGAATCAGACTCCTAGTACCCATGTGTGAGGCGAGCTGGGACAGTCACACTGGGACAGGGTAGGGCCGAGACAGATTCAGTGAAAGTCTGTGGGCAAGTGGGTAACGGCACTTATCAGCAAGCAAGACAACCCGAGTTTGATCCCTGAGTCCCACAGGGTAGAAGAGAACTGACTTCTTCAAGGAAGGAGGGAGAGAAGGAAGGAGGAAGGATGGAAGGAGAAGAAAACTGTGGAAGCCCATGACAGGCTGTGAGGCTGGACCCCTGGGCTGAACCCCTACCAGCCCTGCCTGGCCCACCGCCACCCGTCTGTGTCCTGCCTCCCTCATCCCGGCCCCTTTCTGAGCCTAACCCTTCCTTTCTAAGATAATTCACAGAAGCCTGTCTGTGCTGTACAACATCTCCAAAGCCGGACTAGTGTAAGTTATGTTTTTAATTCCATCTTTTCAGCACCCCAGGAGGAGACCCCCTCCTATAGCTTCCCTCTTGGCTTTCTAGTAAATAGATCGAGATCATACCTCAAGGTTCCTCGCAAGGCCACTGATAAACAGCCTAAGCAGCAGCTGTGTCTGTCTGCTAGAAGCCAAGGTCTCACGGGCCCTGTTACATACTGCTGCTTCTCCCCGGCTCATATTTATTAGTCTACTTAAAATTTACTATATCTTGTTTATATGTGTGTGCACATGTAGCATGCCAATGTGGTTTTTGTTGTTGTTTGGTATTTATTTATTTACTTTTTTATTTATCAGTAGTTCACTAATTTATATGGTATGCTCTATTGTACCAGGGATCTCTGAAGGAACAGAGTTCTTAGAATGATATATAGCACAGAGGGGATTTATTAGATCAGATTTCATGTATAGGATTGCATTTTTGGATTGCATGTATAGGATTGTATTTTTGGATTGCATGTATGGGTGGGTGGTCAAACAATGGTGTTGGGGAGGCTGAGGACTTGGTAAGGAAGCTGGAAGCTTCAGCCCCAGTCTGGTGCTGCAGGCCTGGAGGATTCTTGGAGTCTGGTCTTCAGTGCGTGTTGGAAGGCTGAAGAGCCGGGTTCCACTGTCAGTGAAGAATGGACGCAACAGCGGAAGTAGATGCACTTAGCGTACCATCAGGAGAAATGTTGGAAAAGAGCACACCACACAACAAACCTCACACAAAAGATTTATGGCACACATGTAGGTGGAAATGTCGAACCTGGCAGTGTACCCTGAAATGTTTCAGTATGCTTCGGTGCACATTTTAAAAGCCTGGATACTTCCCTGCGTGTGATATCTTTATCCTAGCCACTAGACCACCAGGGACAAATGTGACATTCTTACCACACCTATCACAGTGCTGGAGGCTAGGCATACAGTTGGGAAAAGTCAAAGGTCATAGGGGGGGTCTAATACAGTCACTTGAATTTAGTTGACTTCAATCAAGAAACAAAAAAATTGCTGGGTGTGTTGGCACATGCTTTTAATCCCAGCATTCTGCAGGCAGAGGCAAGAAGATACATTTGAGACCAGCCAAGGCTAGTAAGACCCTGTCCCAAAACAAACAAGGTGGAAGGTGGTAGCGCACGTCTTTAATCCCAGCACTTGGGAGGCAGAGGCAGGCAGATTTGTGTGAGTTCAAGGCCAGCCTGGTCTACAGGGGGAGTTCTAGGACAGTTAGGGCTACACAGAGAAGCCTTGTCTTGGGAAAAAACCAAACCAAACAACAACAGAAAACAAGTAGACAAAAAAGAAACACAATATCCAGGGATTAGAGATGTGGTTCAGTTGATAAAGTACCTACTTAGCTGAATGAGACCCTGCAATCCCAGCACTCAAGAGGGGGAAGCTGGGGGATCAGGAGTTCCTATCCCACCCCCATCACACACACACACACACACACACACACACACACACACACACACACACACCACCCTACCCCCCCCTGTAAAAATAAATAAATAAATAAAAATGGACTAGCCAGACCACTAAGGCTTCTGTCAGCAAAGTCATCACAGACCGGGTAAGGTCAGTGGTGCGGCCCCCTGAACCTGATGACCAGTTTGGTTTTCTCAGGCTATCAGAAACACTTGAGTTTTTCAACATTCCCTGCTGCAGAAAACCCTGTGATGTCATTTCCTGTTGGTTACTGCATTTGGCCTTGCTGGTTCCTGAGTCCCTGTGCTGCCCTGGGAAGCATCGCCTCTGAAGAGGGCACAGTTGCCCATGATGACTCCCTGAGCATCCTTAGGAGGTGGTTGCACCCTGCATTTCGGCTCCACCCACAGGTGGTTTTTCAGGATGTTGCTTTAGACGGTTTATATTGTCACACTAAATGGTTTAGACTGAGGGGCTGACGGTGATGATACTCTGCTCTGGGAAGCTTAGCAAATTTGTCTGAGGAGGGCTCACTTCCTTCTTGCAAGATAGAACCTTAAGCTGGGGACAGTGTGGGTCAGCGGTAGAATGTCTGTGTAACATGCACAAGACCCTGGGTTTAATCCTCAGCAGAGCCAAAAAAGAAGGGGGGAGAGGGGGAATGAGGGGAAGGACACCATGGTGAGGCATCCTCCAGAGGGACAAAAGAAATGAGCTCTCTCTCAAACCCTTTTCCTTTTCTCTCTCTCTCTCTCTCTCTCTCTCTCTCTCTCTCTCTCTCTCTCAGCTCAAGGACCTTTGAGAGGAAAACAATTAGGAGGGCACACTGGAACCCTCAGCAGCTGCTGGGAAGAGGGAAATGGGAAAAAGGAAGGAGGAAGCCATGCCTTTTGAGTCAGGGCCCAAGGAAGCCAGCATGTTTAACAACAGAGGTCCAGGCAAGCAGCTGCCTGGGATGAAGGGACTTCAGAGAGACAGCTGCCCAGGGTGTCAAGGCAAGCGTGCTTAGGGCTTTTAGAGTTAGAACTCAAAAGCAGGCAGGCTCAACAGCAAAGATTTACAAGCAGCTGCCTGAAACCCCTGTGTAAGTGCACTGATCCTGTCCAGGATGGAACCTCCTGAGCACATCACTCAAAGGTCTCACCACGTGATACTGTTCTACTGTAGATCAGTAAACTTGGGAGGGACGCGGGTGTTCAAGCTGTAACAGCTGTATTTTTTTATATGTGTATGAATGTTTTGCAGCAGTGTGTATGTGTTTGGTGCCTACAGAGGTCAGAAGAGGACGTTAGAGCCCCCGGAACCGGAATTACAGATGGTTGTGAGCCACTATGTGGGTGCTGGAAATAGAACCGAAGCCCTTTGGAAGAGCAGCCAGTGCTCTTAACCACTAAGCCATCTCTCCAGCCTCGAAAGCTGTATCTTTTTAAAACTATGTAGGCTGTGGTTGAAGCTGCAGCTCAATGGTAGAGCATTTCCTTAGGATGTGTAAGGGCCTGAACTGAATTCCAGGATTGAAACAAATAAGCAAAATAGAAATTGGGTTAGCAAGGTAGCTTAGCAGGTAAGGGCATTGGGCACCAAGCCTGATGACTTAGGTTAAAACCTATAATTGTGAAATGGAGAACTGATTCCTGCAAATTACACACACACACAACACACACACACAACACACACACACACACACACACACACACAACACACACACACACAACCCCCCCACACACCCACCTTACTATTAATCATAGACCTGTGTTTTAGACGTGAGTTGTAAGGCTTTTGGGGGGGGGGGGGTGTTCCACAAATACTTATGACTAAATATAAACAGTGACAATGACATCAGGCAATCTTCAGTGCTGCAAGGCAGTTACTGATATTATCTTCATTTCCCAGGCGTCATCTGAGGACCCCAGGCCCCCAAGCCCACTGAGCTTTCCTCAATTATAGAGTACCAAGCTCAATCTGAACACCTATGTCAGAATTTCTGGGTCAAAATAACAGACTCATTACATCAAGAGCCGGCCCGCAGAGGCTGCTGCTCTGTCTCCTTCAGGCACTAGCCTCTGCGAGCCTCAGATTTCTCTCCTCAGCTTGGCATGGCCGAGTGACTTTAACAACCACACACCTGGCTTGGGCTGCATACAGACAGGGTGACCGGGAAGATTCCCACGTGGGTAGGGTTACCAAGGAGAGTGCAGGTGTGAGTTCCTCTAGGGCTCTACCCTCCCTCAGGTGACAGACACGCTGGCGGGCACATCTTGGGTTTTTGAAGCGCTGGCCTGAAAGCCCGGACCAGCCAGACTCTTCTCTGAAGGTTAGACAGAGCAGAAGCAACTCTCCAGAAGGGTTCAGACTAGACGTAGACTAGCTTTGCAGAGCGTGAGATGTGCTCCCAGAGAAAGCAGAGGAGGAACTGTGAGCCACACATTTCTCGCCTACCCCTTAGGGATACTCCTGTGACGGTGGGCCAAGATGGACGCCATACTGTCGGTGACCCACTGTGATGTTTACAGTGCTTATAGAGGTGTGCCATTGCCCATTTAATTTTCAATTGTTTTGTTTTGTTTTGTTGCTAAGAGTACTTACTTAATACTATCTGGTGGTAAGGGCCCGGGTTCATTCCCCAGCATCCACATGGCAGCTCACAACTGCCTGTGACTCCAGTTCCAGAGGATCAGACACCCTCATACAGAAGCACATGTAAGCAAATCACCAATGCACATAAAAAAATAAAAAGGAATAAAAAGAAAAAATAAAACCTTTCTGGTGGGGGTCCGCACAGGGTTTCTCTGTGTAGCTTTGTGCCTTTCCTGGATCTCGCTCTGTAGACCAGGCTGTCCTCGACCTCTCTGAGATCCTCCTGACTCTGCCTCCAGAGTACTGGGATTAAAGGCGTGCACCACCACCACCGCCGGGCTAGCGGGTACGCACCTTTGACCCCAGCACTTATGGGGAGGCAGAGGCAGGCAAATCTCTGAGTTTGAGGCCAGCCTGGTCTACTTTGTGAGTTCCAGGACAGCCAGAGCTACATAGAGAGATATGGTGGTGGCAGATATCTGTAATTTCGGCACTCTTGAGGCGGAGGTAGGACAGTTGTTTCGAATTCAACGCCAGCCCCGGCTAAATAGCTGAAAAGAGTAGATGCTTAGTTTAACCACAAGGTGGCGCGAGCGAGCTGAGTAGCAAATGGCCGGAGTCTGGCGCCTCCCCTGCTCTCGCTGAAGAGAACACATCTGCATGAGGAAAGCTGAGCTGGGAGCCCTGGAGCCCGGCTCTCTCATCGAGGGGCCTTCACCTTCTTCTAATGGGCAGCATTCTGTCCGCAACAGCGTTTATAGGGGCCTGCAATGCCCTTGGGGAAGGAGGGAAAGAGGAGAGTTGGTCCCTGATCCTCTGGGGGTGGGATGGGGACATCAGTCATGGCTTACTCTCAGTAAGTGCCACACAGGATGCAGAGACCACAGCACGAGATGAGCGGAGGGACATAGGCCACTCTCAGTTTGCAGCCCAAGGCCAAAGGAACCGTTACCAGGGCGACAGGCTTGATTTCATCTTTAGAGGAAAAAGAACTTTTTAAGCCTGGTGAAAGGGGAAGGGGTCTGAGGAGGAGGAGGTGGGCCCTGCCACCAAAGGCTAGGATTAAGAGTGGATTGACCTCCAGAGAACCAGAAAAGGCAGGAGGTTTCATGTGTCCCCTGGGACAGTCTTTGCGAGCATAAAGGTTAAACAGGATTATAGCTGATATATGAGTCTGGTAACTAGGTTCTTGAACAGGTCCTGACAATTTAATCCCAGCTCCACAGGAACCTTTAGTGACACTGTTGAGGGCCCCTGGCTGTCCCATCCTTCAGAACAATAAGGAATCAGTCATGGATCTCTCCCAGCGGGCCCTTTCCCTGCTCCTCACACACAGGTGGGATCTGGGTAAGTGAGTACCAAATCACTTCAGGTTTCCTTTGTTTGTGTGACGCTCAGATTTTTCTGCATTTGTGGACATGAGAGGAGAGGAGCACATGCTATCCTCCTGCTCCTTAGCCTCTTAGGCGGTTCATTTCTGGAGGAAGAGAGCAGGGAGGTGAGGACGTTGTTGGAGGATTACAGCAGCCATAGGATAGCATGGCCCTGTCAGTACCCGACCGGTGCTTCCTGGCACTGGGGTGGGAGTGGGGGTGGGGGGCAGATGAAGGTCCCTCCTCATTGACATGAGAAATGTGTGGCCATCAGAAATGTGTGGTCAGGTCTCTCTGTCTCACCCCAGCCTGACAGCCTGAAGTCAGTAAGAGTCCAGACCAAGTCAGAGAGTCCCCGGTGAGTTGAGAGGTGCCAATGTGTGCATCAAGAGATGAAATTACAAAGAACAGGCTAGTGATGTAATTGGCTTTTATTTGTGATTCATGAGTCAAAGCAGCCTCCATTTTACAAGGCCAATGAGAGCCGCCATATCGCTGGGCAGACCAGAAGGGTGGGTTTTGAAAGGTGAGAACAAGGAAACAGAACACTAATGAAAGGTGGGAGGGAGAGGGGAAGTGTGGGGAGTTTGGCTGAACAGATAAAGGCATTTGCCAAACAACCTGGAACCTTCTTTCACACCTGCCTGCACTTTAAACACACAGACAGACAGACAGACACACACACACACACACACACACACACACACACACACACACAAATAATAAAATAAAGGAGGGAAAACAGTCAGAGTAGAGACTGGTGTCCCTACTGGTGAATCCTGGGGGCTGACTTGTACCTGTAGCACTTTCTACCTGGGTCAGTAAGTGACACCCTGCCCTCCAGCCTCTGGAAACTGGGTGTCTTCTGAAGTTGGGGGCAGATACCTTCCTGGCTTTATAAACATGGCTTTGGGCTGGAGAGATGACTCAGAGGTTAGAGGCACTGGCTGTTCTTATTTTTATTTATATATTTATTTATTTTAACGATTTATTTATTTATTTTGTATACAGTGAGTGTTCAGCCTGCAGGCCAGAAGAGGGCACCAGATCTCTCATTGTAGATGGTTGTGAGCCACCATGTGGTTGCTGGGAATTGAACTCAGGACCTCTTAACCTCTGAGCCATCTCTCCAGCCCGCACTGGCTGTTCTTCCAGAGGTCCTGAGTTCAAATCCCAGCAACCATAGGGTGGCTCACAACCATCCGTAATGAGATCTGGTGCCCTCTTCTGGTGTGCAGGGATACAAGCAGGCAGAACACTGTATATATGCGTAATAGATAGATAGATAGATAGATAGATAGATAGATAGATAGATAAACATGGCTTTACTAATCATGATGACAGTGTAGGGAAGAAGAGTCAGGAAGGGTCAGTTGTTGTTGCCAATGGCGATGTGAATGAGTTACGACCACAATTGATCAGTGTGATGTAAGAGGCAAACGGGGGACACAGCAAGGCTTGGGAACGGAAGGGAGGCCAAGTCCACTGGTTAGTCATGCTTGTGAGCAGAAGTCATAGCCTCTTGACTTTGATGAGTTTAGTCTTCTAGTGGGAATGATTTTGATCTCGCCTCACCCATGGCTGTAGGCTCTGCTGGTAAAAGTAACTGTGGAGACTTTAGGAAGCAGGAACTTAATACACCAGCAGGGAGATCTTCCCAGAACTGGAGATCACAGCCCAGTGTTAAACTTAGCTCAGGCCACTTCTAACCAATAAGCAGCTACAGGATTTGGCCTTGTGGAAGGCTGGGTGATAGGCTACCTAGTTTATGTCAATTTGACACACGCTAGAGTCATTGGAGGGAAGGGCTCAATTGAGAACATGCCTCCAGAAGATCTGGCTGTAGGAGGAAGCCTGTGGGGCATTTTTTTGTTTTGTTTTGTTTTGTTTTGTTTTTCGAGACAGGGTTTCTCTGTGTGGCTTTGCGCCTTTCCTGGAACTCGCTTTGGAGACCAGGCTGGCTTCGAATTTACAGAGATCCACCTACCTCTGCCTCCCGAGTGCTGGGATTAAAAGCGTTTGCCACCACCGCCCCGCAGCATTTTCTTAATTAGTGATTGATGATGGAGGGCCCAGCCCATGATGGGCAGTGCCATCCCTGGCCTGGTGGTCCTGGGTACTATAAGAACGCAGGCAAAGCAAGCCATGAGGAGCAAGCCAGTAAGCAGCACCCCTCTGTGGCCTCTGCATCAGCTCCTGCCTCCAGGATCCTGCCCTGCTTGACTTCCTTCAGTGATGGATTATGATATGGAAGCATAAGCCAAATAAACCCCTTCCTCCCCAAGTTGCTTTGGCCATGGTGTTTCATCCCCCACAACGGTAACCCTGACTAAGACAGGTGGGAAACAACATTTGTTCCACTCTTTGCCTGTGTGTCCCAGGGACCTGTTGGGTCTGTTTGGGACGATAGTTTCCAGTTCCCTCTGGCTACATAGAGCAGATGTCACCTGTAAGGCGGAGGGCCTCAACTGCTCTTATGTCAAAGCCCCATGATAGAAAACCTCTGGAGTACTTCCTAAAGAAGCAGCTGCCTGCGCCTGTGAGCACCCACAGAAAAAGGAAGAGTCTTCAAACCCCAGCCATCTTGCTTCCTCAGGTTGCTGTGGGTTGACTGAGCTCAGCTGTGTGTTCCATTCCATGTCATGATAGCTAAGGCAGCAGTTCTCCAGGGTCCACCACAGTAGGAACCTCCACGCTTCATCCAGAGACCGCCACTGGTGCTGGCTGTTGGCTGGCCCATCACTGGGCATCCATTCTATCTGGAGTGTTTTACGTCCTTCTTATGTGAGTTTCTCACGTAGCTTGGGCTTACAATATGGGGCTGGTTGTAAGCCAGAACGAAACCTTTGGTCCCCTTAACCTGGGCCAAGTGCCAGACTAGCTAGCCATAGGTTAAAGGTAGCCATAGGTTTAAAATGATGACGGCAAACAGGGCTAGAGATGTAGCTCACTTGATAGAGAGCTTATCTGGCACATGTGAGGTTCTGGGTTCAATCCCCAGCACCACTTAAACAGAGTATGGTGGCACGTGCCTGGGATCCCAGTACTAGGGAGACAGGAGGGGCAGAAACTCAAGGACATTCTTTGCTATATAATCAGCTCAGGGCTAGCCTGGGCTACATGAGATCCTGCCTAGATGGGGAAAAGTAAAATAAAATGATGATGAGCAGTTATCTTTCACAGGTAAGTGGGTCAGGAATTAAGGGAATAGTTTTTCTGAACATTTCTTGGAAGTCTCAGGAGATTGCAGTCTAAATGTCAGGAAGGGGTCTGGGGAGGTGGCTCAGCCAGTACAGCGCTTGTAGCATGAGCGTGGAGACCTGGGTTCAGATCTCTAGAATCCACATGAAAGTTGAGCATGGTAGCATGCATCTGTGAGCCTAGCACTGAGGGCGGGAGGAAAGAGCTGCCAGAAGAAGACAGGCAGGTCCCCTGAGTTTGCTGGACAGCCAGGCTAGCCAATCCTTTCATTCTAGGTTCAGAGAAAATATCTACCTAGAAAAAGAAAGAAAGAAAGAAAGTAGGAAGCTAGGCATGGTGCTACACACCATTCATCCCAGTGTTCGGGAGGCAGAGGCAGGTAGATCATTCAAGACTAGCTTGATCTACACTGTGAGTTCAAAATCAGCCTGGGCAGTATAATGAGACCATATTGAAAATAAATAAGTTAATAAATAAATACTTTTGGAAATGATCAAGGAAGACACCTGAAGTTGATTTCAGCCCCCTCTGTATATGCACAAGAGCATACACATGCGTGCGCGTGTGTACACACACACACACACACACACACACACACACACACACACACACACCCCACACACACTTTTTAGCCAGGACTACATTTGTCTGAAGGCTTGATTGGTTGGTTGGGACTGAAAGATAGGTTTCCAGGGTAGTTCATTCATCCAGTTGCCAGCTGGTCCTCCCTGTTGGCAGGAAGCTTCTGCCCCTCAGCACATGGGCCATTTTGTGGTCTGCTGGAGAATTGTTACAACATGGAGGGGCTTCCCCAGAGTGAGAGATCCAAAACACCAAGGCGGGGCCCCTAAAAAGCGCTATCTTCACTGTCACCCCCACAAATCTTGTTTACCACAAAGACCAGCGCTGGTTCATCTGGGGAAGACTGAAAAGTCAGGAATGAGCAGGAAGTGAGGTTCACGGAGACTGTCTTGGAGGCTGGGTACCACACAAGGGCTGGGAAAGACCCCAAAGGCCAGAGAGAGAGAAATGCTCCTGAGGATGGTGGCGCACTGGGGTCTCTCTCTCTCTCTCTCTCTCTCTCCCCTCCCCCTCTTTTTTTTTTTTTTTTTTTTTTTTTTTTGAGACAGGGTTTCTCTGTGTAGCTTTGTGCCTTTCCTGGAACTCACTCTGTAGACCAGGCTGGCCTTGAACTCACAGAGATCCACCTGTCTCTGTCTCTGCTGGGATCAAAGGTGCGCCACCACCGCCCGGCTCTGGGCTTCTCTTCTTACAACATGGCATCCCTCATTAATTTAGAAGAGACCAGCCACCATGCTGACCATCTAGAGGACCGCATAGAAACCCACCATCAGAAAATGGCTGTGTTCTTTGGTTTTGATACACGGAAGATGAATCCAAGACTCAGAAAAGGTAAGTCCCTGAACTCAAGTGGCAAGTACAGAGCTTGAATTATGTGTTATGTCACCCCAAGCCCTTCTCTGCCTTATGCCATTTTGCTGATCACTTGTGCTACAAGGTTAGATTTTAGATTTTAGATTTTTTTTTTTTTTGTCCAAAACAGGGTTTCCATAGAAACCATCCTGACTGTCCTGGAATTCTTTCTATAGACCAGGCTGGCCTCAAACTCACAGAGATCCACCTGCCTCTGCCTTCCAAGTGCTGGGATTAAAAGTGTGCACCACCATGGCCCAGCAAGGTTAGATTTTAAATAAAGAGTAAGAGATTTATATATTACCAACAACAGCAACTGTAAAATTTTGCTTTAGAATGTACGCAGGGAGGTACGGCCGTGTTAGCAATTGTGAATAGGTTGAAGGAAAATGGGTGTTTTCTCCCATCTGTGCTGACAATAGAAGCTGCTATCATATTCATAACAGAACAACTCAAGCCATTTCCTGCTGTGGTGGATGACGGGCTGGCAGGACAGGGTTGGGAGTGGGGTTAGAGATGAGGAGGTGGAGCCCCTCCCCCGCGGATTTGGTTCCTCCTTTGTGGGGTGGTATTTTTGGTATTTCCAGTATATGGTTTATGTGGCTGTTAATTAGCTCACCTGTGTAGGCAAAGGGGCAGCATTTCTCCCTCCCTCCCTCTCTCTCTCTCTCTCTCTCTCTCTCTCTCTCTCTCACACACACACACACACACACATCCTAACTTTAGATGATAGCACACCCTCCCCCCATAATCTGGGTCGGCAAAAGTTCTCTCTTTTTTGAAAATGGTGTCTGTGCCATATACCACCTGCGAGTCTTCCAGATGCTGCTGGAGTCCAGATTCGTGACCGACTCTGGTAGCTGCAGTTGGCTGTACGGTGCCTCCAGGGTGCATGTGGGACCTCTCAGTCTAGTGCCATGCTCTCTGCTGCTGACACTGTGGGTTAGCACATGTGGAAAGCCATTGCGTGCCAAGCCAGCGCACATGGAAGGAAGCAGGGCTGAGGCCCTTGTGCAAAGGGAGACAGTGAGGAAACACCTTGGATTCCTCTGCATCTGAGGTGCCCAGAGCGGCTTCTCAGACAGTCCCCCCAAACCAAGCAGCCAGGAACACCGCTGCCCTATTAACACATCTCTAGTGTCCCTGCTCCATCCCCTGAGCCTTAGGAATGCATCTTGCATGTATTTCCATTCACAGTTCTGTTGAGCAACCTTGTGGAGAGCCTTCATCTACTAGCTGTATTGCATCAGGGGGTATAAGTCACCATTTTAAAGTTAAAAACAAGTAGGGCGGTGGTGGTACACTCCTTTAATCCCAGCGCTGGAAGCAGTTGCAGGCGGATCTCTGTGAGTTCGAAACCAGCCTGTTCTACAGAGTGAGTTCCAGGACAGCCAGGAGCCACACAGAAAAACCCTGTCTCAAAAACCAAAAACAAATAAATAAAGGTAAAGCAAACAGGACATATCTGACCCTCCTCTGTGTTTATGTGAATACAGGTATCACTAAGTGAGTCTCCCGACTTCTGCAATCTGAAGGGTTGAGAGAGGCAGCGCTATAGGTGGGCTGTGCTTCTAACCACCGCCCTCCGCCCCATCTCTGGAGTTAGAATTGTTCTTTATGGTCGGGCACAGTGTCCCATGTTTATAATTCCAGCACATGGGAGGGAGAGGCAGGAAGGGTCAGAAGTTCGAAGTTACCTGCAGCTACATAGAAGACTGAAACAAGCTTGGGCTGGGCTACAAGAGACCCTGTCTCAACAAAAAACCAAAACGACTTCTTTGCAAGACCACTAGACCTCCAAGTGAGGTGGCGTCTATAATCATCACCTCAGAAAGCCTTCCCACAAATGCCCGTCTCTTGAGACAGATGGCAGACCTCCTGATTATCAACAGGTTGTCCTTCTGAAGGAAAGCTAGCTTAGAGGACAGCCCTTCTTCCCTACCCCACCTCCACCATGGAGTATCGCTCCCATGGGGTGAGCTAGTGTGCGCAGTTGAGGGCTGTTCCAGGTCTCAGATGAGTCTCCGTAGAGGAGCCAGAGTTAACACAGAAGAGTCAAGTCCCTTTAGAAGCTCAGTGCTCGGCTGCTGTGGTCACACTTGACCTTATCACTGCTCAGAATTTGCCTGTGACCGCCTGGCCTCCTCTGGGCCTGGATGAACAGGAAGTCTGGTTGTTCCCAGCTCTTTTGGTTTTCTTCTTTTATCATCCAACACAGAGAGAACCCGTGACACATTACTTCAGCCGCTGGGTACTGGGTTCTCCCAGTCTGTTGTTCCTGACCCGACCCGGTTAGTCACTGACCCTAAATTCTTCAGGCCTGACCCAGGGGCCAAGGCCCCAAGATCTATTGTCTTTTGTTTTGTTTTGTTTTTCGAGACATGATTTGTGTGTGTGTGTGTGTGTGTGTGTGTGTAGTTTTTGGTGCCTATCCTAGATCTCTATCTGTAGACTAGGCTGGACTCGAACTCACAGAGATCTGCCTGGCTCTGCCTCCTGAGTGCTGGGATCAAAGGCGTATGCCACAGCTGCCCAGCAAGATCTGTTGTCTTAAAGGTTCAGGCTTGTGACATGATGGTTAATATTGGTTGTCAACTTGACAAGATGAAGGGTCCCCTAGGAGACAAATGTCTGGGCATATTGGTGAGGGGTTTCTAGGCTGAATTACCTGAGGTGGGTGTTAGAATACATGACTACACATGCCAGTTCAGGGTCTTGCATCTTACATCATCAGTGGGTGCTGGCGACTACGTGGTCACACAATCTATGCCTTAAAAGCCAGATGCATGGGCTGGGCGGTAGTGGCTGCGCACACCTGTAATCCCAGCACTTGGGAGGCAGAGCCAGGCAGATCTCTGTGAGTTGGAGGCCAACCTTCTACAGAGCTAGTCCAGGACAGGCTCCAAAGCTACAGAAAAACCCTGTCTTGAAAAACAAACAAACAAAGCAGACCCCATGCTCCCTCTTCTCTCTGCTCTGTTCCCCCCCCCCCCCCCGTCTTTCCCTCTCTCTAGGCCTGGCTCTCCTCTCTCCCACTTCCTCCCAATAAAGCTCTCTGTAACTAGGTAGTTGTGGCTCCTGACTTTTCCACCGGTAACCAGCGCTGCCACTAACCGTTTATCAATTCAGTGGGAAGACCCATTCTCAATGTGGGAGGGGTCACAGGTGGGATTAGAAAGAGAAAGAGCTAAGCACCTGCTTCCATCTCTCAGCTTCCTGACTGTGGACACAATGTGACCAGCTGCCTCACAGGCCTTCTCCACCATGCTAGACAGCGCCCTCGAACTATGACCTCTCAAATCAACCCTTATTTGCTTAGATTGCTTTTGTCAGATATTTTAATCACAAGAAATGTGCGGAATGCAGGGTCCTTGGTGTTGTGTAGGGACACTCCCTTTCTGGTGGCAGCTCCGTCTTTCATCCCCTCCATGGCCTTCCCAGCAGCCACCATTTGCCACAAAGCCTCTTGGCTATTGGCTCCTTACCCAGTCTCAAGAGATTAACCTCATTCCTATCAAGCTAAAAGCCAGAAGCCATCAGGCCAGAGTTTCCTCTGCTTCCTGCCTCTGCCTATGAATGAATCAGCACCACGCCCCTCCTCATTCACATCCAGTTCTGGGGAAGAGGTGACCATCTTCCCGCCCCAGGGTAACATCCCGTCTCCTCAGTCCCCTCAGTCTCCACATTCTCTTTTCTTCATATCTCTTCTCAGTGTGGCTCCAGAGAGGCGCAGTATTTCCGGCCTCAATTATATTGCTTTTGTCGACAATTAAAAAATGGACCTTTTCTCCCTTGGCTTCAGTGTCAACACTTTTCAGGAACTCGCCCTGTAGCCCAGGCTGGCCTCAACTCACAGGGATTTGCCTGCCTCTGCCTCCCAAGTGCACTGGGATTAAAGGCTCCAGTACCATTTCTCTGTTTTTTTGTTTGTTTTTTGAGACAGGGTTTCTCTGTGTAGTTTTGGTGCCTGTCCTGGAGCTCGCTCTGTAGACCAGGCTGGCCTCGAACTCACAGAGATCCACCTGCCCCTGCCTCCCGAGTGCTGGGATTACAGGCGTGCGCCACCACCGTCCGCTAACCTGTGCTTTTCTTAATCATTTCTCCCTCCAAATGTGCAAGGCCATGGCAAAAATGGAATTAGCCTTGTTGTTTATAGATTCATTGATTCACAGATTATCTTGAAGTTTCTAAGACGTAAGGTTCTACCATATGGCTGAAAAGGTGGCTCTGTAAGCAAAAATGCTCGCCAAGAAGGCTGATGACCTGAGTTTGATCCCCGGGACCCACGTGGTAGGTGGGTATGGGCTCCTGTAAGTGTCGTTTGACCTGCACATATCATCCAGGCATGCACATGCCTATGTACATACACATGTGCACACAAACAAAAATGTGGTGTAAAAAAGATTCTACTGTAAGGAGACTTTGTGAGTTCACTCTGTACACGCTATGCATCTAGAACATCTAGGATGTGGATATAAAGAAGGAACCTTAGTTGATATGTAAATTTAGCATCACAGCCCCTGACCTGCATAAAATCCTCTTTTCATTTGTAAGTTCAAAACATATGTCTCTATACCCCTTGACCTATGGATGAGGTTATGTCAGAAGTAAAGCAAACAAACAAAAATGCATTAAGTACATCTCATCTACCAGTCTTCAGAGTTTAGTCTCAGAGCATGCTGTGGAGTAGTGGCCATTTCCGCTCCCAGTCACATGGTTGAGTGGGAGCTGTTACTCACTACCATTGCCCAGCATTGAGAAAGTTCCATGCCCTGTACTGACTGACAATGTGAGAAAATATCAACATTTGAAGCATAGTTTCTTTTTTTTTTTTTTTTTTTTTTTGGTTTTGGAGGCAGGGTTTCTCTGTAGCTTTGGAGCCTGTCCTGGACTCGCTCTGTAGACCAGGCTGGTCTCAAACTCACAGAGATCCACCTGCCTCTACCTCCCGAGTGCTGGGATTACAGGTGTGTGCCACCACTGCCCAGCTGAAGCATAGTTTCTATTGAATACCTTTCACATTTATCCTATCGGAACATTTAGAACTCCTCAGTGGGGCCAGAGAGATGACTCATGAGTAAGGGTGCTTGCCACCGAGCCTGATGACCTGGGTTCGATCCAGGTCACCCACGTGGTGGAAGGAGGAAACTGACGTACAAGTTGTCCTCTGACCTCCACGTGCATGCAGTGACACGGATGTATCCCTCAAAAACTGGTTATAAAAATCATCAGCTGAACCATCCTGAGTTGGGGCCATCTCCATGTCACATATGATCTTTAGTTAATGTGATCTTTGTGCAAGCCCAAAGAGGCAGAAATTGTTATTTCCAGGGATGGAGGGGGGAATAGCCCAGTTGGTGGGGTGTTTTCTTAGCATGTAAAAATTCCTGGTTCAGTTCCCAGCAATGCATACATTGAGCATGGTGGTACACACCTATAATCCTAGCACTCATGAGGCAGAGGCAGGAGAATGAGTTCAAGGTTATCCTTGGCTATATAGGGAATTTAAAGCCAGCCTGAGCTACATGGAAACCTATCTCAAAAAAAAAAAAAAATTTTCCATTTTATAGATGAACAATCTGATAGAGTTTTAATTATATACCTGTTCAAGTCAAGGGCAGGCAGATGGTAACTGGACTTAAACTCCAAAGCTGTGCTCCTGTATTGTATTCCCTTTTGGCACAGATTAGTGCTGTTTGCTTCTTGCCTTTTGAAGTTATGCTGTGCCTGACAGCAAGAGGTGTTTTGTCAGGCCCTGTAGCAGAACGGTTAGGAGGAACCTCGTCTTTAGGGTCAGGGGTGCTGGCTCTTTAACCAGCTATCCCTTCTTAGACACACCATTGGTCCTCTGTGAGTTTGAGTTTCTACACCTGTTTGCCGGAGACAATCATGTCTACCACGTCTGGTTACTGTACAGTTTCAATGAGTCCCCATCTGCCGGGGATTCGGTATGATGACTGGAGCGTAGTGGCCTCTTAGGAGGAAGCATTGGCGTGAAGTTAGTATTTGTTCATATTTTCAAAGCATGCAAATTCTTTAATCTTCTTTTTTCTTTCACTTATTTAGTTGAGATGGGTGTGTGGTTGTGTCTTACTTCAGAACTTGCTATGTAGACCAGGCTGGCCTCAAATTCATAAAGGTCCCCATGCCTCTGCCTCCTGAGTGAAAGAATCAAGGGATGTGCCGCCATTCCCAGCCTTGTTTCTTTTTAAATTACATTTATTTATTTCAGGTGTGTATGTATGTGTGTATGTGTCTGTCTGTGCTTCAGTGTCTGAGGACATCCTTTGAGAGTTCTCTTCTTCCACGGGGAGTGGGGGTTGGTGGGGAGGCGACGACAAGGTGGGGGGCAGGGACTGAACTTAGGTTGTTAGGCTTGGTGGTGGGCATCTATACCTGGTGAGTGAGCTTGATGTCTCAAAACTGTCACTTTTTTTTTTGAGCTGAGGATCAAACCCAGGGCCTTGCGCTTGCTAGGTAAGCGCTCTACCACTGAGCTAAATCCCCAACCCCCAAAATTGTCACTTTTAAAAAAGGGCCTCTTTCAAGTCTTCACACTAGACCTTATTGTCCTTAGTTGGAGGTCATGCTGATGATAAGTTGAAAAGTATAATATTTGTAGAAGGCTAGGTATGGGCAAGGAGGGAGGTGGTCACCATTTCTCTGTCTCCTCCACACCCCTAGGGTGACAGTTTGGATATGCAGCCAAGAAGAGCTTCAAGCTGTGTCACCACTGATATCCATGCTTGCCTAGTGGTTCCAGGCATCATGGGGCAAAGACCCCAAGGAACACTGGTCTGAATTTGAGAATCAGCTGCCTGGAGAAACAGTTCTCACAGAGCAGCCCTGACTGGTTTCTGCAGGGAACTTTTAAAGGAAAAAACAAAAACAAAAACCAAACCATATCCTGGTTGGCAGTTGCAGGAGGAAACAGAGCAAGCAAGCAGTTTAACAGAAGCAAAAAGTGGCAGTTAGTTGGGGCATCTTGACATCAAGTTCCCTGGGGCAGAGTTTGGTAATTTTCTAAGAGACTTTCCCATAGGAAGAGGTGTTGGCAGGGGTGGGGTGGGGAGGGGAGGTGGGGTGGTGGGAGGGCTGTCAGCTCTAAGTCAGCCCTTAGATCTAGGCTGCAACAGGGACAAGATGGTGACACCTTGGCTCTATCATACAGGTACTAATGATTAGATCCCTCTCCTATCAAGACAATAATATTTTTTCCCTCTCTTCCTTCTCCTTCTTCCTCTTTTTTCTCCTTGCTTCTCTCTTCTCCCAGCTGGTCTCAAATTCAGAGCAAGCCTTCAGCTTAAGCCTTCCCAGTGCTGGGATTCCAAGCTACACATGTGATCATTACACCCAGCAAGAATTCATTTGCTTTTGAGAAGACTAAGGGAGGCAAACCATAATTCTAGGCAGATATGTCTGTAACCCTGATGAGGCTGATCCATGTGCTGACATGCCCATTAAACACAGTGCTCATCAGCGCAAAAAGAAGAGAGCTGTAATAGTTAATCTTGGCTGTCAAGTTGATTGGCTCTAGAACCAGCTAGGAGTGCTTCATGCACACCTATGGGGGATTTTCTTGATTAGGCTAATTGTGTGGAACCTTCTGCAGAGGCTCTGAGGAGGTCTGAGAGAAGAGTTTGTGCTTTTTTTGCCTGCCTGTCTTTGCTTCTTGATGGTGAACACTATTGCCGTTGCTGGGATGTTTTGCTGACATCAGAACCCTGGTTCTTTGGACTTTCAACATGGACTAAAGACTAGTGTCTCCCCAGTAATCCTCCAGCCCTTTGATGAAAGAGAGGGCTATTGATTCATCCAGCCTCAGGGCCTGAGCAGCTCTCTATTCTTGGTCTCTCTAGTGAGAAGACAGACTGTATCGTGTAAGTCAATCTAATAAATCCCCCTTGTTTTATGTATTGGTGCTATCCATTTCCTGTAGTCAAACTTGACTATACAAGAGCTGACCTCCAAATCCAGGGCAGTGACTTCTGGGTCACACAGGTGTCTGGGACTCTAGGGCCTGAAAGGAATTTGGCCAGGAGGGTAGGCAGTAGGGCTTGATGATGACATTGGAATGTGACACCAAGGGGGCAGGGTATCCTTCTGGAGTTATGACTGGTCCTAGTGACGAGTGTTGACGAAGGCGTGTGTGCCATTCAAATGTTTATGCATTGTCTCACTGGTCAGAGAACAAGACTGACTTCCTAGAGTACCTTGATCTTTCCTCCAGCAGGAGTTCAAGCTGTCATCTATCTGTTGCTTCTAGGGCCCATCTAAATTCAGTCCTTGCTATGTCCCATTCAGGGAACTCACCACTTTGAGTTTGTGATCTCTAGATTTACTAACTAGCAAGCCTCCCAAACATGCTATGGATTTGGATCATAAAGGAGAGTCTAGCTTTATTTTTGGCAGTTGAGCTTTGTTGTCACAGCTATGACAGACTCAAAAGAGGATGGCCCTCGGAGTCCTCCCTAGCAGAATCTTGTAACGGGAATCTTAAAGGTACTTATTAATGAAATCAAACCTGAGGCCAGTTATTGGGGTGAATGCTGGAAGATCAGAGACACAGAACAAGCCACAGCTACCTCACCGTGCTAGTTCCTCAGCTGGTCTTGTTTCCTCAGGCTGGAAGCCTCTGTGTCCTCATCCCAATGGCTCTCAGCTGAACTGCTGCTCCAAAGCCTAAAAGCTTAACCAGCCAAATGCTTAACTAGTTTCTGGTCTTCACGCCTTATATAATCTTTCTCTTTCTGCCCCCACTCCCTGGGATTAAAGGTGTGTGTCACCTTGCTGGCTGTATCCTTGAACACACAAAGATCCACCTGGCTCTGCCTCTCAAGTGCTGGGATTAAAGGCGTGTACCACCACCGCCTAGCTTCTGCTATAGCTTGCTCTGACCCATTTTCTAGCCACCATTTTTGGTTCTGTATCTAGTGGCTGTCTGTTCTCTGACCCCAGATAAATTTATTAGGGTGCACAATATTTTGGGGAACACAATACCACCACAGAATCTCCCGGGGAAAGAGTGTTGAAATGTCACAGACCCATTCAGTGATAGCGAATTAGAGACTTTGTGTGAGACTTAGGAATCTGCATGCTAAAAGTCTCTGGGATGGTCTGATGCTGAAGTGTGGGACCCACTCATTTAGAAGGCAAAGTGGGTAAACAGAGAGTTCTGTCCCAATCTGCCAACAGGCAGCGTCCTGCCTGCTCTCGGTGCTCCCCCCATAAGTAATTAGTAAATGTAAAATAGCCCTCACCATCCCAAGAAAATCTTTTAAGTGAAAACGCATCTTAAAAGTAATTTTCCGCCTCCCGCCCCCAGATACCTTTTCTCTAAGGTAAATTTAGTTAATCAGGTGTGATGGTGTTTACCTACAGTCCTAACCCTGGGAGGCCGAGGGAGGAGGCTAAGAGTTCAAAGCTATCTTTGGTTACATATCAAATCTGAAACCAGTCTGGTCTACAGGAGACCCTATATCAAAAAACCCAAGATTATAATATGATATGATTTATTTACGTCACAGGAGTTCTAGGCGCTAATTCTACTTATCAGTTTGGGATTGGTTGTTACGGTCAGGTGTGGAGGAGGAGGAGGAGGAGGAGGAGCTCGGAAATTGCCTTTTTAATCCAGTTTCTGGAATTGGCAGGACAAGGATAGATGTGTCCGATCACCTCTTAATTCGTAAGAATCTGCCTAGCCAGAGAGCTCCAGATGTTTTGTAACCTCGGTTTCCCTCCCGGTTGGAGGCACTTGTTGCTAAATTGCAGGGAAGAGGAAATTAAGTAATGAAAAAAAAAAAAACTGGGGAAGGCGCCTCAGCCTCATTGGGAGAGAGAAACTCATTGCTCCACCCACTGGGCCTCTGCCAGGTAACTCGCTGTACCTCGGGGCTGCCCCTTCTCGCTGGTCCGTAGCGCCGCGGCTCCTTTAACAGCCCTGACCAATCGCCGGCCGATCCCCGCGGCCTCTCGCAGGCGCGCGGCACAGGCTGGATTGGTCGTGTCTGGTGCGCGGCTGGCTCCGCCCCCTCCGCCCTGTGGTTGGTGGTGGGGGCCGCGGCCGCGGGGCGGGTCCGCCGGCGGGGCGGGGCGGCCGGTGCCCGGGGGCGGGCGGGCGGCAGCACGGCGGCCCCAGCCAGAGCCCGAGCCGGAGCCGCGGCGGCCGCGGAGCACGGGCGCCGGCGCAGTAGGATGAGGCAGCCAGCGGATCCAGGGTGAGCGCGCCCGGGGCTAGGTGGGGCGGCAGGGAGCGTCGGGCGGAGCAGGCCCCGGGCTGGGGTGGCCCGGCGCCGGGGTACCCGCAGCTCCCGCAGCCGTTGGCGCAGCGGGGCTCAGTTCAGCCTTTTCCACGCTGCTGGGGCTCGGGACGCCGGCACGGGTGGCTCTGGGAGATCCCTTTCCTGCTTGGTGGCCGGGCGGGGCGGGGTCGCCCCGGGGCTAGAGAGGTGCAGCCTGCGGGTCCCAGTCCAGCGTCGTCCCCCCCCCCCCCCCCCCGCTCGGTGTAGGTCCCGGGAAGCAGCATCCACAAGCTCGCTGAAGGAAAACACTTGTCACTTCTGTGCGTGGGGCCTCGGCTTCCCGCCGCCCCCTCGGCCACCGTGGGAGAAGCTTGGGAGTGGAGAAGCGCGGTTACTTTTGCGCGAATCTGTCAGCGGCTTTCGGCGCCTCGCTTGTTTTTCTGCAACTCCTGGCGGACGCCGGGGACCGAGGGGGTGATTTGTGTGCTTTAGAAGGGAGGCGGCGGCGCACCGAAACCCGGGGAGATCGGAAGGTTAACAAGTGACATTGGGCTGAGGCCTAACGCCAGCTGCCCCGCTGGGAGCGCGGGGATGATGGTGGCGGCGGAGACCCGGGGACCGCAGCGGGGACGGGAACCGCCGGCTCCATTGCACCACACGCCACTCCGGAGCGCCGACTCCGCGCGGGAGTTAGTGCAGGGGAGTTTAACCCCCACTGAGAAGGATATTTTGGAGAACATAGCCCCTCAGTGGGTTGATGGTTACCTAAACCATCAGTTGTTATGGTTACACGGCATCAAATTTAAGGGCAAAGTCTGTTAAACACCCTCGCTTTTTTTTTTTTTTTTTCAGAGCTAAGGAGCAGTTTGTCATTAGATTTCATAGATACTGTGTAAGGAGGACATACTTTTTTAGAGTTGAAGGAAAAGTGTGGGATCCTTGAGCACACAGGTTGTGCACCCCGTTCTGTGTGAGGTCTAAATGTCTTGACAACATCGTCCAAAGCTCAATTGAGAGGAATAGTCTTTCAAATATTTTGATTATTCTCCCCAAAGGATATAGAGCAGACATCTCAAGAGCCTGATTAAACTCGAAGAACAGTGACTCTTAGGTGGCAAATAATAAGGAAGAATGGAGGGACAGGTGAACTTTGACCCTTAGGGAAGGGAGTTGGAAGGGTCTGGGTTTGAGTTTTGTACTGGAATGGCATTCAGGGAAAGCTTATCTTGTACTGGTAGGGTGAAACCGCCGTTTCTGTTAGCTTTTCCCAACCCTTAAAGGATTCAGTACCTTTCAGAGTCTTCAGAACAGGTGAAGCTCTTGAGGCTGAGAGAATGGAGTCAGTTTTGCTGATGTCTTTGCTACCTGAGCTCCTCTGGGAGTGGACATGAAGACTTGGAGAGGGTAGTGGAGGGCTCTGGGGGACTGCACTTGCACATACTTATCTACGGGAGAGGAGAAGATGAACGAGGCGATTCAGACCAGAACATGGTGGTAATGAAGTTCACTGACAGGTTGTCCAAGGACAGATGAGGAGGAAGTTCAAGTTGAAGAGTGGTTTGGGCTGAGTGATAAAAGAGATACAGCATATGCCAGACATACTACTGTGTATTATTAGAGATTATGTTCTTAGTCTGCTGCTAGGAAAAGAGGCAGAGGTTAGGCTGTGTGGTATGTATGTATGCATATGTGTACGTATATGTATGTACTTTGAGAAAAGGTCTTTATTCCAGGCTGGCCTCAAACTTGTTACCTAGCTGAGGATGACATTGAACTTCTGATCCCTCTGCCGCCAATTCCTGAGTGCTGGGATCACAGGCCTACACTACCACACCAGGTTTATGTGGTGCTGGGAATCAAAGCCAGGGCTTCGCACATGCTAGGCAAGCCCTCTACCAACTGAGCCACATTTCCAGCTTGATTACACTTTAGATAGAATAATTGTAGGGTTTTATGAACAAAGAAATTGCCTAGAGTCAAGAAAGGGCATTTATTTGATAACTTTTTACTGTGAGTCTGTGGTGTGCTAGAATCTTCGAGGCTTTGTGGATATGCTAAAGGTGGGGGAACAGGAAGGGTTCCTTCCAAGTCAAAAGCTCTTGTTTTCTGAGGCTCCTGAAGGAAGAAGGGGAGAGATGTTCAGAGTGTTGCTTAATAAAAACAGAGAAAGGGAGAGATCCTTCCACTGTGGATTACTTTGATATCAAACTGACTCTTCAAAGACCAGTTTCTGTGTCAGGCTTTAGTATAAATTAAACTCACCCTTGTGTCTGTTGACGAGTGTCTTGATTTTAGGTGTCTTTGCCTTTTTCCTGTGATTCTCTTACATGCTAGGAAGAGCATTAAAGAACACTGCCCTTATCTTCTGGGTGCCTCTAGTTTTTTTTTTTTTTCCTTTCTCGTTTTTCTCCTCCTCAAGAAATTCTTTCTTGGGCTGGAGAGATGGCTCAGTGGTTAAGAGCACTGACTGCTCTTCCAGAAGACCCAGGTTCAATTCCCAGCACCCACATGGCAGCTCACAACTGTCTAGTTCCAGGTGACCGGAAACCCATGACAAAAACACTAATGCACTTAAAAAATAATTAATTAATTAAAGCATCTCTTTTATCCTGTTTGACCTTTAATACCTTCTAGGGGTTTCACTTAGGAGTTGTGGAGGGGATGTTCTTTGATTCTATCCCTGAGCAGAAGTTGACTTCACTGCAAAGAATGGTTTTTCAAGTCTGTCTCTGCCACCCACGCTTCCCAGTCTTGTCCTGCAGCAGCCTCTGGGGGCAGGGTGGTCACCTGTTTTTATGGAGGAGGAAAGGGGCTCAGGATTATCTGTGACTTAACCAGGGCGACAAGCTCACACTGGACAGAGCTGGACCTTCCACGTAGGGATGTTTGATCCCAACATGTGCTTTCCCATTGCACCACATTCCTTTTCCTGGGAGCCAAGTGGAGTTTATGAGAGTTGATCTAGAGCAGCGTCTGTATGACAGGCGGACGCGGCTCCAGCTAATGAGCTGCTGTGCTGTGGGAGCGAACAGTCAGCCACTGTGTCCCACCTCTCTGCTGGGTGCAGTTTGAGGGAGATCCTTAGGAACTCTGGAGAAAAGTGGTCAGGCTTCCTGGGAACTCATTGTGTCTGCTCTCCAGCTCTGCAACCTTGGGGGTATTGCTCTCTGTACCTCAGTCTCTTCATCTGTAGACACAATGTTCATGGTGTTGCAATACCAAGACAGTGCAATCTGTATTGTCTTCTCATCCCTAACAACAATCATCTAAAGACTTATGAAGTCTTACAGTGGCACATGAAATGTGTTTTGGTGTATAAAGCACTGGTGTGTCTTACAGTCAGGGGTCTTAGCCTAATGGATGATGGTAGTACATTATTTACCGGAAGTTAGGAGGAGGGTTAAATGAGGTCACTCATGTACTCAGCATACAGTGAGCCCCCATAACAGTTGATGTTCTCAAATGGCAGAGTGAACAGTTAATTGTAGGTGGCTCTGGGCTAGAGCTTTGGAACATTCAGGAAACAGAGTCCTCATGATAACCCATGAATTGGGCTCATGGGCTGGAGGTACAGTTTCTAGTTTTCCCGGAGTGCTGTCCTTTAGCTGACTGTTGTCCCCATGAGAAGCATTAATTTCAGGAACTAATGAGCCATGGCCAGTCAGCTCCCTTTGTCCTGTCTGTTCATTAAGTTCTTTGTCACCTTTAATCCCCCACTTAAAAATAAAGATCGGTGTAAAAAGCCTGGAACTCCGTACTGCTGTGTTCGTACTGCTGTGTTCTTCCTCGGGAGTTTGAAAGTGACTTGAGATTATAGAGATTCTGTGGTGTTCCTTCCCGAACGCTTTCTGGTCGTGATGATATGACATGAACTGAGACTCTGCAAATAAGAGGGATGCTAGAAGACACGGGTGTGGAGACGCTCTGGAGTGGCACTGGAGGACGTGAACAGAGCCCTGCACTCCTAGGTACATCTTCACCCAGGGAAAGTTCTCTCCAATTGAGGACCTCCTTTCTTAATTACTTGTCCCCTTGCCTCCAGCCCCAACACAGTCTCACAGTACAGGAGCTTATGAACCCAAGGAGCTGAGGTATTCTGTGGTTGAAAGGAATTACTCCATTCAGAACTTCTTGTTTTGGAGATTGAGTTTCATGTCATAGCCCAGGCTGGCCTTGATTTTGCTTCTGTTTCTAGAGTAGCTGGGATTACAGGTGTGTACTATCATTTGAGAGTCTCATTCAAGACTTTCAGAATCTCACTCGGCTGTTTGTGACAGTGTTTTGAAAAGTGGAAAATAGCACTTGGTAGGCAGATGTCTTATGAGTTAGAGGCCAGTCTGGACTACATAGCAAATTCCAGTATAGCCAAGGCTACATAGTGAGACCCTGTCTCAAAAAGAAAAGTAGGAAACAATTAACAATTGATAACAATGGGACTGGTTATAATTTAGGGAGAATTGCTGTGCCCTAGGTCTAAGCTTGTACCTGGTTCAAACTTTAGAACATTCTCAGTTTGTTTGTTTGTTTGTTTTTGGGAGGGGGTGTGAGACAGGGTCTATGTAGTCCTGGGTGTCCTGGATTTTGCTACATAGACCCGGCTGTCTTTGAACTCACAGAGATCCACCTGCCTCTGCCTTCTGAGTGCTGGGATTAAAGGCGTGTGTCACTAAGCCTGGCTACGGAAAGACTGAGGTTCAAAGAGGTTAACTATTGGCAAGATCACAGACAGTCAGAATCTTACAGCAGGGATCGGAGTCCAGCCTTGTGCTGCTCCAGCGTGAGTTCCGTGGCTATGCTCACGTGTCTCACCCCATTCGGGAACCTTTTAAGCCCTGTGCCCCGTAGCTTTCCCGGGTTGAAAGGGGAGAGTCCTCCCCTCTGAGGTCAGAGCCTTCCGGCCTGTACTTGTTCAAATCTGAGTGACTTTGGGACAACTTGGTTAAGCCTAAAGATAACTCCTACAGAAGTTAGAGGGGAGTTAAGTCCTTGAAAGGAAGGGTTTTTCTTTGGTGAACAAAGCCAGTGAGTGGCAGGTCACTGAGCATAAATGGGACTATTGAGAGAAGAACATGGCCTTTTCTGTGGACTCTCACAGGATGGGAAACTCAGGTAGGCTTTGAAACAATGAAGTGACCTCTGTCTGCTGGGTTTGCCTGGAACATTGGTCCTCAGAGCTTTCTCCTAGGAGACTGTTGAACTGAGACCCTGGCACCTCCCTAGCTATCCTCACAGTTGAGAATGGCAAAGGGGTGAGGAGGTGGCTTCAGTCCTAATCTTTTTTTTTTTTTTTTTAAGTAATTGATGTATTCTTATTTATTATGTATTGGTGTTTTGCCTGTGTGAGGGTCCTTTGGAACTGGAGTTACAGACAGTTGTGAGCTGCCATGTGGGTGCTGGGGATTGAACCCGGGTCCTCTGGAAGAGCAGTCAGTGCCCTTAACCGCTAAGCCATCTCTCCAGCCTCACAGTCCTAATCTTATTTAGGATCAAACACCACTATTGGTATCTGCAAGTTGTCTGTCAGAATCAGTGTTGTTTCCCCTTTGCTATTTAAAGTTTGCATAAGTTGGTTTACTCTCTTACCCAATTCTTTCTTTGTTTTTTTCTTTTTCTTTTTTGGTTTTGATTCAAGATTTCTCTTGCGTGGCCTTAGCTGTCCTGGAACTCACTCTGTAGACTAGGCTGTCCTTGAACTCACAGAGATTCACCTGCCACTGCCTCCCTAGTGCTGGGATCAAAGGTGTGTGCCATCACCACTTAGCTCTTACCCAATTCTTGGTCCATTCTTATACCCAATGCTGTCTTTCAAGCAGTATTCCTAAAAATGTTAATATTTATTATTTGTGTTTAAAGTAGAGAATTTAAAAAATGCCCCTTTGAAAGGACTGACTGAGCAGTGGTTGTCAATTACCAAGTGTGTGAGTTTTTCCTGGTCCTGAGCACTGTGCTTGGCATTGGGAATCTGATGGGGAGCAAAACAGATGTGGTCCCCACCTGCCCGTGGCACCTTCTGTGGTCTAGACAGTAGACGAGCCAACAGATGTACTGAATGTATCATACATCCCGACCAGTAGGGAGTGTGGAATCACTCTGAAGGGGATGAACAGGGCTCTGGGAAGGAGAAGAGTACTGTAGGAGAGGGAGTGACCGGTGGGCAGTGTGGCTGTGCTGACCAGGGGTAGAGCCATATGATGGCCAGCATAGCTTTTGTGCGTGCCTAGCTTGGGACACAGTAGAAGGGCCTCCAGAGCCAGGCAGCTCTTGAGAGGCCTTGGCAAGTTTCTTAACCTCTTGGGCCTCCTGTGCTTGTGAGATTGAGTGACCCCTGAGGGCCGTTCCTGGAATGGATAGGAAGAGCTGTGAATAAGGGTTTGCTGACTCAGCAGTGGGAAACTTGACCCCCCCCCCCCCACGGTCCAGGTAAAAGGTGGATGGATGGATGGCTGCCTTGCAGGTTTTCTGAGGCGTTCTCAGGCAAAGTACCTGCTTCTGTAGAGAGCCAGCCCTGCCTGCAGGAGGCCCTGCATCAGACCCAGTGCTTGGTACGGAGCCAGCTGAACTGGAAGCTGGTGCTAGTGTCTGATTAAAAAAATAAAACTACATTTATTAATTTGTGTGTTTGTGTGTGTGCGTGTGCTTGTGCATGCCAAAGCTAACGTGGAGATCAGATGACAACTTTTGGGAGTTGGTTCTCCCTTCCCCCCATGTGGGTCCTGGAAGTTGAACCCAGGCTGTCAGACAGGGCACAAGTGATATTGCCCCCGAGCCTTCTGGCCTAGTGTCTGCTTTAGTACTGGATGTGGGAAGTAGGTTGTTGTTTTTGTTTTTCCTTAAGAGGCATCAGAAACCAGTGGCTTTATTATTAGGTGGTCAGATGTTGCTAATGTGTAGTACCTGTCCAAGCCCCATCTCTAGTAAGATGTGGTGTCCTGTTTTGACATTCATAAGGACAGCTGTACCCTAAGATCATGAAGTCCATTGCTTTGGTTCTTTGATTTGGTATGGTCAGTGATAAAATAGTATAAACCCAACCATGTGATGGTTTATGTTTTCCTAGAAAGTTTTCATTATGCCCAAATTTGTATATCATTGAATTAGCTTTTAGAGTCTTTTAGCTTGGAAAAAAATAAATACACTGTGTAAAAGATAAGATAATAGGGCCGGGCAGTGGTGGCATATGCCTTCAATCCCAGCACTTGGGAGGCAGAGGCAGGCAGATCTCTGTGAGTTTGAGGCCAGCCTGGTCTACAAAGTGAGATCCAGGACAGGCTCCAAAACTCCACAGAGAAACCCTGTCTCGGGGAGAGAGAGAGAGAAGATAATATAATAGAACCTGTGCACTCATCATGTAGTTTCAATAATATCTTTTTTTTTTTTCAGTTTGAAATAGGATTTTGTTTGTTTTGTTTTGAGATAGGGTTTTGTTGTGTAGCCCTGGCTGTCCTGGAACTTACTCTGTAGACCAGGCTGGCCTCAAACTCACAGATCCACCTGCCTCTGCCTCCGTTCTGGGATTAAAGGAGTGCACCACCATCCAGCTTGAAATAGGATCTTAAGCATGGTAAACTGCCCTTGAATTCTGAATGTTGCTGAAGAAGGCCTGAACTCCCGATCCCGCTGCCTCCACCTCCGCGGTGTTGGGACCAGAGGCGGATGCTGCCTCCAGTCACACATGCTGCATTTCCCCATCTCTTTCTCAGGTGGTTTCACGCTGGAGCACCTTGGTGGATTTTCAGTCACTCGGTATGTGTATCTTTAAACTGAAAACTCATGTGACAGGTGTGATCACAGAGAAATGTCCTTGGTGTTGAAATTCACCATCCAAAATGAAAACTTCTTGGAAATCTTTGTAGCCTTGGCTGGGACGAGTAAAGGGCTAGAGAGAAGGCTCCATGGTTAAGAGCAACTGCTGTTGCAGAGGACCTGGGTTCAGTTCCCAGTACTGACAGATGGCTTACAACTGTCTGTAGCTCATTCTGGGACTGGGCTCTCTAGTGGTTGCCACTTACCATATGCGATGACCATTTGGAAGGTGGTAATTAGCCATGGAGTAACTGAAGCTTCAATTTATTAAATTTTAAGTACTTTTAGTTTCACTAGTTCTATGTGGTCATCTTAGACAATGGAAATCCCAGTCTTGGCTGGGAATGTGCTTAGCATGTGCAAGGGGCAGAATTTAATCCTCAACACCACAGAAACGCTGAGGCCAGAAACATCAGCCGTGGCGTTAAGAGCCCAACAGGACTAATTTTTATTTTGGTTAGGAGTCTAACCTTTAATGGCTGAGCCATCTCTCCAGCCTCCAGCGCAACTAATCAGAGCAGCAAACGTAAGTGTACGAGTCACGTGTATTTCCTGAGCTCGGTGTATTGGTTATGTGATGGAAGGGAGGACCACTGAGTGGGGTTTAGGGTCTTCAGTGTGGTCTCAGAGACTCAGAACAGTTGCATTTGGTGCTGTAGTGTCTCCTGAACCTAGGAAAGGAGCCCTGAAGTCTGAAGGCTTCAGAAAACGTTGGGTACACTACTGTGAGGGTTAGAGGCTGTTCCGATATGACACCCAGGGGCTGGGAAGTGACAGCTGCAGAGGGCACGGGATGTCTGGGCACTTCTTTATCCCCAGGGCACAGTAAAATGGTCAGTTGATAAACATTTGACATCAGGGACTTGGACATTGGCCTTAGATTTATGTAGACATTCTGAAAGTCAGGTGCCAAGGAGGTGTTCTATGAAGCTGCAGGGCTTCCACAGCCGGCCTCCTGCTGGGGGCCGTGGGTGGTTCTCCTCATGGCGGACACAAGCTGGCCTCTCTCTGCGGTTTGCCGCACCCTTGCTGTGTGCTGTTGATGTCCGCATCTCCTGGGTGAGCCTCTTGGCTGCCACCACTGTCAGATGGCTGACTTTTTGTCTGAAAGACTGCACTGACTGCCCGCGGCTCCTAATGCTCCTTTCCAGTCCGTTTACTGTAGACAGCAGAAATAGTCTTTTAAAAAACCCACAGGGCTGGGGGGGGGGGGGCTCAGCAGGTCAAGTCTGATGGCCCGGGTTCAATCTCCAGGCCCAACATGGTAGAAGGAGAGAACCAGTTCTCCAGTTGTCCTCTGACCTCCGCACAATGAATAGATAAAAATGTAATAAATGAAAAAAAAAAATCCTGAAATGCTCATGTGATGTCTCTGTGCACCCTGTGAAAGACTAGTTAAGATTCCATTCTGAGCATGTGATTTAATCCTCTTGCTTGCCTCCTTCAGCCTGGGCCTGTCTCCTAGTACTACTTAGGGGTGCTGGCCACTTTTCCAGCCCTGGCTAGAAGGGAGCTGGACATTTGGGTACTGAGCCGTCCTCAGGGCTTACCACACTGCTCATGTCCCTTTTTTCTTCCCCTTTTTATAGAGACTATCACAGGTGGTTATTCTGTATTCTTTAATAAACAGTGGCTTTCCCCTTCTCTCCAGGAGGACAGAGAGACCTTGTGTGTCTCTGGGGGCTGGGGGCACCAACCAGCTTCCAGATCATGACACAGACTTAGTAGTTATGAATGCTCGGCCTTCTCTTATGTTTGTTTCTTGCTAACTCTTCTAACTTAACCCGTTTCTCTAGGGTTTTCACCTTTTCTTCTTGTATGTCCTACCCTGTGTCTGTTGCTGATGGCTGCCTGGCTTCTGGCCCCGGGCATCTCCCTCGTTCTCGCCTCATTCTCGGTTGTTCTAGATTTCTCTTCCTGCTTGTTCTCTCTTCCTGCCAGCCCTGCCCATCCCTCTCCTGCCTAGCTATTGGCTGTTCAGCTCTTTATTAGACCAATCAGGTGCCTTAGGCAGGCAAGGTGAAATAAATGCAACCCATCTTTACACAATTAAACACATGCAGCAAAATCAAATGTAACACATCTTTATACAATTAAAGTAATAGTCTGCAGCAAATGTACCACGTTTACATAGTTAATATTCCACAAGACTTGTTGATTTACTCTCTATTAGGTGCCTAGCACAGTATCTGCCATTGTCCAGGCTTCTGAAACTCCTAGTGAATGAGCAAATGACTGAGTCAGAGTACACCAGAAAGTGTGGGCAACTCAGCTGAGGAATGCTCTTCACAGTTGGGGCTTATTGAAGAGGTCGAGTAATTTTTGTTGTTGTTGGTTTTCTCTGTGTAGTTTTGGTGCCTGTCCTGGAGCTCACTCTGTAGACCAGGCTAGCCTCGAACTCACAGAGATCTGCCTGGCTCTGCCTCCTGAGTGCTGGGATTAAAGGCGAGCGCCACCCGGCAAGTTGGAGTAATTTTTAAAGCAGACTAACAGAACAGGAGGAGAGAGGCAGGGCAGAGTCTGCAGCAGTCCATCTTGGGAGCTACCGGGTAGGTTTAGAGGAAGCACCTGGTTCTGAGGAAACACTTTACATTCCTCTGTTGAGATTTCAGAGACATTGGCTTGCCCCATTGCAAGAGTCGGGTTAAGGGTGGGCCCTTGTCTGAACAGGGTTCCTGCATTTAGCCTCAAGTAGCATCTTCCCCTTGCTCATATGCATGCCACCAGAAGCTGACCTCTAGGTTAGTGACTTGTGTGTGTGGCCTGTGGTCAGGTTGCAGGATCTCCTCCACAGAGGACTTGGCTGCTCATGTTTGTCTCTCTCCTCTCACTTGCCTGAGCCAGTGCTTTGCCAGTGTGTGTAGGAGGATAATCTGTTGGGCACATATTTGCTTGTAGCCACTGGTACTGCTAAAGCATTGTTCCAGGTGGGCAGTAAAGAGGGCTTCAGGAAGTCGTGGGAAGGAACTGTGGTTGCTTCCTGGGAGCAAGAGGCTTTCTGCTCTTGAGAGCCTCCCTGCTGAAGAGACCACAGCTGTGTGCAGACTGGCAGTTCACCTTGGCTGACTTGCTTTCTTCCTCAGACCCACTTCAAATGAACTGGGGAGTGCCCAGCTGCCAGCGCCCACAGCTCTGCGTCTGTGTCTCTGTGTTCGTGCCCCAGGGAAACAGAAACTTCTGTCTTCCCCAGACTTTGACCAAGATGGTGTGTCAGTTCCATCCACAGCTTTATGATTTAGAAGAGAGAATTGGTGTGATGTACTATCTGCATGGAAGAAAGGGACTCTGTCTCCACCAGGGCCTCAGATGCCAGAGAAGAGGTATTCCTCTTGTGTGGGGCTGGGAGGGTGAGTGAGTGTTTTAGTTAACTTTGGAAGCTTGATGCAAGGTAGAAATATTTTGGAAGAGAATCTCAGTTGGAGAATTGTGTAGATCAGAATGGTGTGTGGGCATATCTGTGTGGTGTTGTCTTGACTGTTAATTGATAGGAGGGTCCAGCCCACTGTGGGCGCTCCACTACCTAGGTAGGTGACTTTGAGCTGTACAGTTGAGTGTCTGTCTGTCTGCTGGCCAGCAAGCAGCATCCTCCATGGTTCCTGCTGTACTTCTTGGATTGTGAAGTGAGTTTCTTAGTTGGAGGTTTGCTGTGTGGAATAGGGGGCAGGCCTGACATCAAGTTCTTGCCTTACCTTACTCAGTGATAGCCAGCGATGTGGAATTGCAGGCCAAGGAAAGCCTTCTCCTGTGTTGCTTTTGGCCAGGTATTTTGTCATAGCGACGGACATGACACTAGGGCCTCTGACTGCATCCCTAGCCCGAGAGGGGAGGAGAGGTGTCCTGATGAGCAGGACCTGTGTTTTCTGGGAGACTTGCAAGTCTGGTTAAGAAGGCCTCAAGGGCCTGCAGTGATGTAGAAGAAAAGTGTGGACGTAGGTAACAAGGGCCTGTGTGACTTGGTAGGTGCCTTGGCATGACAGTGGTGATCAGGAAGGAAGTTTTGGTGGAAGCTGACACTGAGAGAGGGCTGGAGTGTCTGCAGACTTATGTGTGAGGTTGAGCAGTTGGGAAACCTGCAGCATATGGGGCGGAGGAGGGGGGGAGTCAGCGTTGGAGGCAGAGCCAAGAAGGAGGGGTCATATGGCCCCCAAGGAGAACCCCTCTGGGATTTACTCTGTGTGGGGCCTGATCATGGAACCAATAGAGAACATCTTAATTATGATGGAAAGCTCAACAGGAGATAGGCCATATCCTGGCTCATGATATGCTAGTGAAGATTGTCTCCTAGACCTAGGCACAACTAGGCGGATCTTAAAACAGACCCTCTGGCCGACTTCAGCAAGCATGCAGATGTCTGTATAAGGTAGACTGTGGGAACTCCCTATGGAGTTCAGGTGTGTGTGGGGGGAAGGGGTTGAGGAGAGGAGAGGTGCACGTGCTTAATGATACAAATAAAAAGCCAGGAGCGGGTTGGGGATTTAGCTCAGTGGTAGAGCGCTTGCTTGGCAAGCGCAAGACCCTGGGTTTGGTCCTCAGCTCTGGCAAAAAAGCCAGGAGCGTAGCCTCCTGCAGCGTTTATATTGACTTAATGGTACTAAATGGGCGTATCAGTGTGGCTGAGGTGAAAGCTGTCCAGAGGGCCAGCTGTGACTGTAGCTGAGATGAGCAAATGGTCACCACAGGCTGGCTCTATCACCAAAGTCACCAGTTGAGCATTTCCTTCTAGCCTGTTAAAATGGTGGGAACACTGCCCGCTTGGACCCAGGAGCCACCTGGGTGTCCTCAGTGTCAGATGCTTGTGAGAAATCACTTCTTGGGCTGGGCAGTGGTGGCGCATGCCTTTAATATGGCACAGGGGAGGCAGGAGGATCTCTGAGTTCAAGGCCAGCCTGGTCTACAGAGCAAGTTCCAGGACAGCCAGGGTTATAGAGAAACCCTATCTCGAAAAGGAAAAAAAAAAAAAAAAAAGACTTTTTGGATGCTATTTCACAACAGGGACTCACTTAGGGGGAGTGTACCAAGATTGAACCCAGGACCTAACACAAGCTGAACATGCATTGGACCTTGCCCCTACTTCCAGGCGAACTAAGAGCACCCAGCTGCCATTCCCTACACATCCATCGCCATGTGTCAGGCAGACAGGAGAAATGTGGAGCAGCACCCACCCAATCACTTACTAATTTGATGTACCCTCTGGGTTTCCATCTACCTCATGCCCTCTACAGAGTTCAGGAACCCCAGCACCCGCCCTTTGGAACCTGGAGGAGCTGTCCTCAGGGAGAGTGGAGCTGCTGCCCCAGTGAAATTCAGACGTGAGATCGAAGTGGAAAATAAGTCAGGGTAGTGTAGAAAGCCCAGTGGGAAGGAGCTGCTTTGTTCTAATTTCCCAGGGTAGACCAAAGCCTGCAGGAATAGGGTGAGTAGCGTTCCATCCTGGTGGGGAGGTTAAGAGTAAAGCAGGAACATTAATTTTTTTTTTTTAAGGCTAAAACTCCCAGCAGAAATGACTATTGATCATACTCTGAGCCAGAGACCAAACTCATTTGTTCAACTTGGCTTTGTCTTAAGGCTTTGACTGTGATTGAGAGTGTGTTCCTAGGAGGCCTAATAGTCTGAAGTGAATTTTATTTCGGGAGATCTGATTTGTGGTCTCAAAAATCTTAGAGAAGGAAAAAGACCCACCACACAACTGCTGCATTAGGCAGCAGAGGTGTTTTGGCAGCTAGCATCGTAAGCCCAGGGCTGAGCATTTCTTGGGGCAACTGTCAGGAGGCTCCTCCAAAGGATTGCATGCGTTTATGATGCTAGGGTGTTAACCTTTAAACATCAAAATTGAACTTTTCCTATTTTGATCCAGAGCTTTGGAGGAATCCTGGAGACTTTGCAGCTTTAACTATTTCTGAACTTAGCTTCCGTGGCCTGTAAGCACGTGGTGTCTGCAGTTGACATTGGCCCCAGCTTGCTCTTCTGGGATGGCAGCCCACTCACCTGGGCTCCTCCCTCAGTGCTGAAGTGGGTACCCTAGCCTCAACCCATGAGTGAATACACAGCAGGCACCCTACGGCTCCGTTAGTGCTGGGTAAGATGGGTGTTTCATGGCATGCTGAGGAGAGACGGTATATTTTTAGACTCATGTTTCTGTTTTAGGAGTTCATTTATACAAATGCTTAAGTTGATATTTAAAGTAGAAACCAGAAGGTTCCATTTCCTAGTCTTTTTTTTTTTTTTTGAGACAGGGTTTCTCTGTGTAACAGGCCTGACTGTCCTGAAACTCACTCTGTAGACCAGGCTGGCCTCAAACTCACAGAGATCCACCTGCCTCTGCCTCCCAAGTGCTGGGATTAAAGGCATGCACCACCATCCGGCCCATTTCCTAGTTCTAATGTAGACTGCAGTGTGTCGAGGGGCTGGTACCTGAGTTCAGGCCTTAGGCTTCACTTTCACCTCTCAGGGCCACGTCAGCTGCTTCAAAAGTGTGATGCTGGATGGAGGGATGGAGGAGGGAAGCACCCTGACAGATAGGCAAAGAACCAGAAACATGATAGTTTCTGACTGAGGTAAAAGTCACCAGTCAAGAGACATAGTGAGTCCGTCCCTGTATCCAAAAAAAAAAAAAAAAAAAAAAAAAACCAGAAAAAGAAAAGAAGCATCATCTAATATGTAACTACTGGGGTGATTTCAAGCCGGTTCTTTGAGGCTTGTTAAAGGGCTATAACCTAGGTTATTCGTGCCTTGGGTTGGGTGGGTTGGTTATCCAGCAGTTCCACAGGACTCACTTCACGTTAGATAGTGGCTGTGCTGAGGGAATGACCAGGCAGGCCCAGAGTCTCGCGATGGGAATGCAGCGCTGTGACCTCTAGACCACCCCACAGTTCTAGTTTTCAGGGGGTTCTACAGTCATGTAGCCTGGAGAGACCTTGAACTCCTCTAGCTGAGGGTGACCTTGAACTCTGGATCTCCTGCCTCTACCTTCCAAGTGCTGAGGTGCAGGTGCCTTTGAAGAGTCTTAGGGCAAGTGTTTGGATACCTAGGATAGCATTAAGCCTGAGTTCTTAATTACAAAATGGTTAATTAGATTCTTTTCTCCCAAACTAATAGTTTATAAATCAGTGTATCGGTTTTCCCCTCCATCTTCTCCTTCCTCTTCTTTTTAACTTGAAGAAAATACTTAGTATATTTCAGAGTTTCAATTGATTTTTCAGTATCTTTGTTACTTCTTTTGTATCTAGTTAAGTACCCAGCTGTTTTCCCTTCCGGGCTTGGTTCCGGGAGTGAAAACTCTGGTGACCAGAGAAGAGGTCCACTTCCTAGCAGGGGTGAGGCTACGCAGCGTGCCTGTCCTTGGACACCTGGCCACTAGCCCCTGTAGCTCAAATCCTTAGTGCCTTTGTGGAGACAGTGTCACATGAGCTTGGCCCCCGGCCGGGGCCCCAGGGTATTTTCTCTTTCCTGGCTTCTCAGTTTCTCTTGAAAGATTGTCCCTCTGACTTCTCACAGGGCTTCTCTTCGCTTCTCTTTGGTTCTCTCCTTCCTTCTCCTCTTCTGTCTTACTGTTTACCTTGCTTCTTCATTCTACACCACTCTGCGCATGGCTTTTCTGGTGGGTGCCGTAATTCTTGCCTGAGTCGGAGAGGACCAGGAAGCCTGGCGCTCCCAGCAGTATGACTTTGGCCACTGGCAACTGCTCCTTCCTCAAAGTTTGGGGCTTCAGCTTGCCCTTTCCTGCTTCTGAGTCCACCCACCTGCTGTGGCAGCCTCCAGCTGGCCTGGAACCCACCCTTGTGCAGCTTGTGTTGTGTGATGGTGAGCCCTGCTCAGGAGTGTATGCTGTGTCTTAGTCTCCCCTTCCAGTCTGGCCAGAGGCAGTAGAGACAAACTTGCTTTCAGAAAGACCATTCTTGTAGAGGCATCACAGGACGTGCTAAAGCTGATAGTAGGTGACGGTTTTGCAGAACCTGTTGCCAGAACCAGCCACCTTCACCACCACCACCACACACACACACACACACACACACACACACACACACACACAAGCAACCATTGCGATGCTGAGGACTAAATCTAGGGCAGGGCTCGTGCTGGGCAAGAGCTCCACCACTCAGTTACATCTCCAGCCCCGGAATTTAAGTCAGGTGTCCGCTGTTGCTGCTTCCGTTTTCTCCCCCAGTGGTCTGGGAGTCAGGAACCTGGCTCTTAAAGGAAGAAAGTGTTCCTTTCTTACTACTTCTGAGGAGTCCTTAGCCCGTTGGTGGTGCGTGTGCGTGTGTACACACACACACACACACACACACACAGGGAGACACACACACACAGTGGGCATATCTGGAAGGTAAACACACACACACACACACACACAGGGAGACACACACACACAGTGGGCATATCTGGAAGGTACACACACACACACACACACACACACACACACACACACGGCATATCTGGGAGGTACACACACACACACACACACACACACACACACACACACACACACACACACACGGCATATCTGGGAGGTACCACTTAAGAAACTGGATCTCTTCATTGACAGAGCCATCTCCTGAGCTGGTAATGCAAGCTGTTGGTAATTACAGAAAACCTACTGTGAGACTCATCTAAGTTTAATGAAGAGTCAGTACTGTGGATTTTAAATACAGAGGAGTCGGGGCTTGGCCCTTAATTGTCCAGGTGCAAATTGTCCAGGTGCAGATGACTTCCTGCTGCACTAAGTAAGCCTTCAGCTGGCTTCCCTTGCTCTGACGCCCTCTCCGTTTGGCTTGCCTCCCTACTTCACGAACTTCTTTTAATGAGAGGCTACCACAATGCGCGGGTCAAATGTTGAGGTTGTATCCTGTGACCAGAGTAGTGGGTGGTCCTGTGCTTAATGTTGGGTTGTTTGTCTTTTTCTTTTCTTTCCTTTTTTTTCTCTTCTCTCTCTCTCTCTCTCTCTCTCTCTCTCTCTCTCTCTCTCTCTCTCCCTCCCTCTCCCTCTCTCCCTCTCTCTCTCTCTCTCTCTCTCAGGCAGGGTCTTCTCTCCCACTCCCCCCTCTCTCTCACTCATTTTATATTTTATCTGTATGAATGTTTTGCCTGTATGTATATGTACTGCATCCCTGTCTGGCCCATGGAGGCCAGAAAAGGGTGCTGGATCCCCTAGAATGGAAGTTATGATAGTTGTGAGCTGCCATGTGAGTGGTGGGAATTGAACCTGGGTCCTCTGTAAGAACAGCAAGTGCTCCTAACAGCTGAGTCATCTCTCTAGCCTTCTCTCTCTTGTCACTTCAGCAAGTTGCTTCCAGAGTAGCCTTGAACTTCTGAAGCCAAGAAATTCTCCCACCTCCGCCTTCTGAGCTACTGAGACTACAGGCACATGCCATCCTGCCCAGGGGATTTGCAAGATTTTATGGAAAACAAAAAACTTGGCATGAAAACCAACTAGATAACCAGTACCTCTGCTTTTCATGACTCTGCCTCTGTTGAAGGTGCATTGCCCATCACTTCTTTTTTTGTTTGTTTGTTTTTGTTTTTTGAGACAGGGTTTCTCTGTGTAGCTTTGGAGCCTGTCCTGGAACTCACTCTGTAGCCCAGGCTGGCCTCAAACTCACAGAGATCCACCTGCCTCTGCCTCCCGAGTGCTGGGATTAAAGGCATGCGCCACCACTGCCCAGATCTTATGCACATATGCTGTCGTAGATACTGAAGGTATTTGAGACTAAAGTCTTTATTTGCTTGGTGACTTACACTTTATAGGCATACTGTTGCATGATTTCCCAGGAAGAGTGTCTGTACTATATGTGCTTTTGTGTGACTTGACAGAGATTCCAGTTAGGATAATGAGTCTGAGACAGCTCACAATCATTCATTTTCTAGACTTTGGAATTACAGCAAATAGAGTTAGGAATTATTTTGCAATTTTCTCAGCAGATTGTAACTTCTCCTTTTGTACATCTAGTCATCTTGGAAATAATAGTGCAAAAGTATCTTTTTCTAAAATGGACTATTTTCCAAATAGAATGCTACTTTTTGGGTTAGAAAAAGTGGCAGCAGGTCATCCACCAGAACACAGCAAGCCCTCAGTTCAGCTCTGTATCTTTAGCCACTTTGGGAAGAAGTCTTCAAATTGCCACATGTCACCACTGGGTGACTTGTAATGAAAGTGACATCTTTAGAACCACCAGTCATTTTCTCCTGGGCTTTGTAGAAAATGGGGGTGATCACAGCAGGCTCCAGCCAGAGTTGGGGGAAGTAGAAAAGTCATGTAATTTATATGATAATTACATTTTTTTTTTCTTTTGACAGGAGCTTGCTAAGTAGTCCTGGCTGGCCTTGAACTTGCAATGATCCTCCTGTGCTGGGATTTTTTTGTTCTTTTGTTTTTTGAGACAGGGTTTCTCTGTGTAGTTCTGCGCCTTTCCTGGAACTCACTCTGTAGCCCAGGCTGGCCTCTTGTACCGAGAGAGAGAGACAGTTTTGATTCCAAACAAACTGCTAGGACCCTTACTCATCGAAGGCCAGCTCCGAGAACCCCGAGTTCCCTGAAATAACGCAGCTTACAATTCTGCTGTGTCAGTCACTGTGGCGAAATACCGGAGGGAGAAACTTAGAGGAGAAGGGTTAGTTTTGCTCACAGTTTCGGCGTTTAAGGCCAAGGTTGGCCAGCTCCCTTGCTTTGGGCCTGAGGTGAGGTAGACTGTTACCGTGGCAAACCGAGAGGCTGCCTGCTCGCTTGATGGGGGCTGTGAAATGGGGGGGGGGGAAGGGGTAGAGGAGATGGGGGTGAAGGGATGGGGGATGAGTAGGGGTGGAGTGGGAGATGTGTGTGGGGGGGCATGTAGGATGGGGTTGTTGGGTAGGGTTTGGGAGAGAGTACATCTGCTCTTGTCCAGGCTAAAGCCCTCCTGTAGTGATTTATTTCCTATGGTTAGTCTCTACCCCTTTTGCCTTTTTAAAAATTTATTTAAATTTTATTTTTTTATGTGTATGGGTGTTTTGTTTGCATGTGTATATCTGTGTACCTCATGTGTGCCTGGTGCCTGGAAAGAGAGTGTCAGATCCCCTAGAACTGAAGTTATAGACTGTTGTGAGCTGCCATGTGGGTGCTGGGAATTGAACCCAGGTCTTCTGGAAGAACAGTGCTCTCAGCCGCTGATCCAGCTCTCCAGTCTCTTGCCTTTTTAAACAACAGATCTCAGTTTGTATCCTAGACTGACCTAGAACTCACTATGTAGCCCAGGTTAGCCCCCAGAACTCACTATGTAGCCCAGGTTAGCCCCAAAATCACTGCCCTTCTGTCATAGCTGCCCTAGTGCTGGGGTTCTAGATGTCACCTTCATATCTGTCCTGATGAACTATGACTACATCAAGGGCTTACTCTGGGGATGACATTAGAGCCCTCAGTTACCTCTCACAACCACACCTGAACACTGCTGCCTTGGGCACCAAACCTTCAACCCATGAGCCCTTTGGGGGACCACTTCATATTCAAACCATAACAGGTACCCTTTAATGAATGTTAGCTTCTAGGTGGGCAAGATGGCTCAGCAGGTAAAAGCATTTGTCACATACCTCTGAGACCCCGAATCCAATTTCTGGAACCCAGGTCAGAAGATGGATGTGGTAGCTAACCTCTATAATCTCAGCCCAAGCACGCTATGACAACATAGAACGCAGGGACAGGAAAATTGACCCAAAGCTTACATCACACATGTGTGCCTTGGCACACACAAAATAAAATGTTTATTTCTTTAAAAAGCTAGTTTCTTTGGGGCCACTGACCCATTTGGAGACATGTGTACCCCATGTGTGTACAGACCAAGTTTTGCATGTATTTAGATGTTCAAAACAACTGATTTAAAATAGACAGGAAGTTTGAAGAGAAGGTTGGAAAGGCAGTGTTCTGTTTGCAGATCACAGTTTTCATTGGAGGGTAGAACGTTCATTTGGCATTGTACTCATGGGTCATTGGATGGCCCATTGGACCTGTAGCCAGGCTTCATTTGGGAGAGTAGAGTTATGCAGTCTTCAGAAGGGCTTCTAGAAAATGGACCTCTCCACTCTCCCCAGGACCCAGGGTTCTGTGTTCCCTGTAAGGGTCATTTTGTCCAAGGGTGGTTTTAGGGTGTGTATTTGTAACACCCACCGTATACTCACTTCTCAGGTGCTCCTGTGCTGATTTCTCTGAGTTGAAAGATGTTGCAGCCCTTGACCTGTGAGTGCTTTCCCCAGAACTAAGTTGTCAGCTAAATTGCTTTTTCTATTAGTTATGGATGAGGCACTGCATGCTTTTTACTGTGAATAACACAATTTCAGAAATCTATTTGAGAATAAAATGTGTTGTAGGTAGGTGTTGGGGCACATGAGCTACCCAGCCAGGTCTTGATTCAAAATTTGTGGAGGAAGAGGAACAATGAGGACTTGGGATGTAGCTCTGTCGGTAGAGAGCTTGCCTACTACACACCAAGCCCTGGGTTCAATTCCATCACAGTATAAACCCGGTGTAGCATAGGCCAATCAAAGCATTTGATAGGTAGGTAGAGGTAGGAGGATCAGGAATTCAAGGTCATCTTCTGCTAAATGGCAAGTTTGAGGCCAGCCTGAGCTACATGAGACCTTGTCTCGAACAAAACAGAACAAAAAACAACGGTGTCTTATGAAAAGTGCAATGTTAGCTTTGCCTCCTGCCTTGTAGCCCTTTGCTCGGCTAGCCGTGGGCCTCCCCTGCTGGGAATGGATGGCTTCAGGTCTCCTGCCCAGATTCCTTGTGGCCCCCGGTAGGTAGCTGTCTGCAGAGGTTTGGTTTTCCTGGCGGAGGTGTGAAATGTTGCCACCACCCAGGGCTGCCCTCCTTTCCTGGGAGGACCCTTTGCTCTGCTGCTGCTCTGGAAGTCGGTGTCCTGAAAGGAATGCATTTTCACGGGAGCAACGTTTTCATGGTGTTTCTCTGCCTCTCTTGGTCTTCTAGAGTTGGACTGGGCTTAAGTTCTGCTTCCCTTTCTCATAGCGACTACGGTGTGTTACCTTCTGAGCAGTCTTCATAGCTGACACTTTCTGAGATGTGCTGAACTGTATTAAGGTCTTCTTTTCCTCCCTCCCTTCTTCCCTCCCTCCCTTCCGTTCTTGTCTTTCACTGGAACAGTCTCGTAGCTCAGAGTGGGTTCATACTTGCTGTGTAGTTGAGGTTCCTCCTGTCTGTGCCTCCCAAGTGCTGGGATTACAGGCCTGTGCCCCCAAGCCTGATCTATTTGGAATTTTCTAAGGAGGACACAAAAAGCTTATTTAGGTTTTGTGTGCAGTATTCATTTAGTCATTTATCCAGTAAATAAAGTGCCTGCTGTGTGCTGGCTTTGGGACACAGCAGTGGATAAATAGGTTTCTGCCCACGGAGGCTATATTCTTGAAATTCTTTAAATTACATTTTTGTTTATTTATAGCATGTGTGTTGGGAGGGCATGCCACCTGTGTGTGTGTGTGTGTGTGTGTGTGTGTGTGTGTGTGTGTGTCTGTCTGTCTGTCTGTCTGTCTGTTGGTCAAAGGACAACTTATGGATATTCTACTACCACCATGTGGGTCCCAGGGATCGAACTCTGGTTGCCATGCTTGGCAGTGAGCACCTTGACTTGCTGAACCATCTCAGTGGCTGCCTCCCCCTTTCTTAGGGATCTGTTTTTGTGGGGCAACAAGTGACAACAGGTGATGAGCATATGACATGATGCCAGATAGCAGCTTTCTCAGAAAGTAGCATAGGGAACAGGGAGGCTGCTCTTTTGGGGTAAGGCAGTGAGGAAGTAACACCTAAGCAGGGGCCAGCTGTTTATACCACAGCAGACTTGGAGTTAACCTCTCTGGGCTCTTAGACTTCCACGGGGCTCCTTTGGAGCTTGTGGCAGATTCATTGGAAAGACCTTTTCTTCCTTTTGAGGGGGTGATCCAGTCATGTCTGTCTTGTCCCTCATTGTCAGTTTCCTGTGGCAAGAATGGAGGAGGGATGGAGTTGCTGGCCCTTTGCTGGCTGCCTGGCCATGCTCAAGGCAAAAGCAAGCAGCCTCTTGCTCTTTGGTTGCCTTTTGAGCGAGGCTGCTAAGCCTCACTGTCTGATATTCTGTGAGCCCAGCTGATGTTAGTTAGCACAGCAGCCCGTTAGTAGTCGCTCCAGGAAGAATGCTTTCCAGAGACCAGGTGACCTGAGCCACAGGGACGGGGCGCAGGATCAAGATACAGCTGCTGGCCTGGCGTTTTTCTGAATATTGTTTTAAAGCATCAGTGCTTAAAATTCAAATCACAAAAATGGCAGCCTGCCTGTTATGAAGCGGTTTGTTCTGCTGGTAGTATTGACTGTCTGAAGCATTTTCCCATGTGTGTGACCTTTGGATCACCCCCACAGGTCTTGGGGCCCATTAATAGACAGAATTTGTTTAGAGCTGGAATTGGCAGGTTGGTGGGCGTCAGTCTCCTGTAATCCCCACAGCACCCTATCATTACTGGCTCTCTGCTTGCGGGGCTCCCACACCAGCTCTCCTTCACAGAGCAGGAAACAGACTAAACCAAGACAGGAACGAGCCATGCCAGGAGAAGCCCACACCAGGGGCTTCCATGAAACCTCTTCCATGCCCACACATGCTTGGAGGAGGATGTGTTCCATTTTGCAGATGAAACACGGAGGGAGGCCTGGGGAGATTTTATAACTTGCCTGAGGACAGAGCTGTTGAGGGCAGAGCTGTTGAGGGCAGAGCTGTTGAGGGCAGAGCTGTTGAGGGCAGAGCTGTTGAGGGCAGAGCTGCTGAGGGCAGAGCTGCTGAGGGCAGAGCTGCTGAGGGCAGAGCTGCTGAGGGCAGAGCTGCTGAGGGCAGAGCTGCTGAGGGCAGAGCTGCTGAGGGCAGAGCTGCTGAGGGCAGAGCTGCTGAGGGCAGAGCTGTCGAGGGCAGAGCTGTCGAGGGCAGAGCTGTCGAGGGCAGAGCTGTCGAGGGCAGAGCTGTCGAGGGCAGAGCTGTCGCGGGCAGAGCTGTCGAGGGCAGAGCTGTCGAGGGCAGAGCTGTCGAGGGCAGAGCTGTCGAGGGCAGAGCTAGGGTTGGTACAGAGTTGAACATTCATCTTTCTTCCTCTATGTCAGACGCTGACCTGACCAGTCTCAAGTGACCCTTGCCTCTGTGACTCCCAGGTCCACCCTTAGCACCACGCTGTCACCTTTGTCACTTCTGAACTGGGTGCTGGGGCATGGGTGGGCAAGTGCCGTTAGTTATCTCAGCTTCCTATAAAGTTCAAGAGGCTTCGACACATTTATTGGCAAAGAGCTCATATGCGTACGCACACTTAGACATATACATATATGTCCATGGAAAAGAGGACTAGTTGGGTGTGATGGTGCATGCCTCAATCCTAGCACTCAAGAGGCTGAGGCAAGAGGATTCCACCAGTTTAAAACTTCTAGGGTACGATAATCAGTACCAGGTTCACCAAGACCGTCTCAAAACAAAACGTAATACAACACAGCCATGGAGGACCAGTGTGCCTCTGTTGCGGTGGCAAATACAGCTTCAAACACTGTCTGCCTTCCATGTTCTGACTGGTTACTGTTCGTCTCTTCTTTGTCGTGGTCTTCTTGCACCCCCACCCCGTTTCTGTGTGGGGCACGGAAAGGCGCCACCTGTAAGGACTGTGCTGTTTCCTGCGAGCACACATAGAATCCTTAGTTGACAGTTTGAGCTGTTAACCTTCTCTGGCCCGGCAAGGACTTCACCTTGCAGCATTATTTCTTGAGGAAAATGCTTTGTGAATCTGGCTTAAAAAGATAAGCCGTGTTTGGAAAATGGTTTTGTAAGTGAAAGGGAGCTTGTTTACCATTGTTTCAGTGGGTTTGTGTTGGAAACTTGCTGTAGGCGTTTGGTAGAAAACAAACATTTGGTTTTCTTCCCAACTTGTGTTTACATTTTGATCCAAATTCTATAAGTAATTATAAGTAAAAAAATTATAAGCAAACAAGCTTTAGGGTAATTATCATCTGTTGAACTGACTAGGTGAATCTCTTCAGAGCATGGGCTGTTGAGATGGCTTAGAAGTTAAGAACACAAACTGCTCTTGGAAAGCACCTGAGTTTGGGTCCCAGCACCTACATTGGGTGGCACACATTGGCCTATACCTCCAACTCTAGGGAATCCGATGCCTTCTGGTTTCAGACACTGCACTCACATGTATATACATAATTAAAAAAATAAAAATAAAATCTTTTTTATTTTTAAAAAAGAAGCTATAGCAGAAAGGATTGAATTAACAAAAAGTTCTTTAAAAATCATGGTTATCGGGGTTGGGGATTTAGCAAGCGCAAGGCCCTGGGTTTGGCCCCGGTTTAAAAAAAAAATCATGGTTATCTAGATGTAGTGGCGCACGTCTATTATCCCAGCTCTTGAGTTAGAGACCAGCCTGGGCTACAGAGTGAGACCTTGTTTCCAGAGGAGGAAACAAAACAAAACAAAACCAAAAACCAAACCCCAACAACTCACTAAAGTTATCTTTAGGCTAAGAGAGTAATACTTAATGCCAGGACAAGAAAGACTTTTCAAGTAGGCAGGCCAGCATTTGGCTTCCCTGGCAGGCCGTGGCACACACAGGTGCTCACCTTTCCTGGTCTCTGGCTCTGGGAGAGGGATGTTCAGATCTGTGTGGTTTCCCTGTCCTGTCCTGGCTGTGAAGTCAGGCGAGTCGTGCAGTTTCCTGGCCTTGTTTTCCTTGTTTAGGAAATGGAAGGCAGGGCTTGTCTCAGTGTACCACAAAGATGAATGAGTGAAGTGTTGGGATATAAATCTTCAGTGTGAGTTCCCTATTTTAGCCTTAACTGAGAAGTGAGTGAGTTAGTGTTGCTTGGTGATGCAGAGACCTAGTAAATTGAAAAGAGAACAATTCTTTTCCTGCCTCCATTTCCAAGTTTCTTGTTTGCTGGTGAGATGCAATTAGGGTGCCAGAATTTAAAGAATCTTATTATCAAAAGTAGACAGAACTAACTTTCTCTAGAGAGAGATATTTTATGAAGTCCAACACACACACACACACACACACACACACACACACACACACGCACGCACGCACGCACGCACTCACGCACGCGCCTGCCACTTACACTATGTCATTAAGGTTCAGGACTTCAAGAACCTCTTCATAGTTCAGTTTTTCTTCAAACTTCAGAGGTTTTTCTGTTAGTTTAGGACCCCAGGAGCCACTTCTCTCCCCGGGTAATATCAGTTACTGAATCAGAACCTTGAGCATCTTCTGATACCCACAACATCAAGGTCACCCACCAACAGTCTCAGACTCCAAGAAGTCTCAACCCGAACCTGTTGCGTTCTTCTAAAACCTCATGGACGGCCCTCTTAATTCTGGGCCCCCATCCTTCCAGCTTCTGATCCCAGTGCCTAGGCTCCATCTGCAAGAACAGCCTCTTCCTTCTTTCGAATCCAGCCCTCCAGAATGGCAACCAGTGTTTTTGTCTACATGGACACGCCTGATCCAGGCTGTCAGGCCCTCGCACTGAAGTTTGTGGGAGGCTGGCTAATCTCCTGAGCCTGAGTGAGGAGTTTGAGGTTCTCATCTGGTCACCTCCATGCATACGTTGCGGGTCACATGAGTCTTTCAGCCACTCCTCGGTTCCTCCAGTACTGCCTGCCCTTGCCTTCTCTGCTCATGCTGTGTCACAGTACTTGGCCCCAGGGGCCTCTCTGGGTTCCCCAGTGGCTGTGGTCCCGCCCTAGGTCCTTGCTCATTTCCTTTTCTCCCACGCACCATCCATGAGCCGTTCCACTCATCTAGGGACGTCAGCCCAATAGTGCTCTGTTGCTTAGGAGACCCTTCCGTGATGAATCTGCAGACCAGCTTGACTCCCTGCTGGCTGTGTTCCCTTAGCCTGCCAGGGCCCTGCTGCCTTTCCCATTGATCATTCCCTTCTCCTAGCCTCCCTGAGGCCAGGCTTGGTGCTGTTCTGCTTTATGAACTGTGATGAAGGATACAGCCTGGCACTTAATGTCTTGCCTCTGCTCTCAGAGCTAGATTTGACTGTCATCAAAATGTTTTTGTAGACAGACTTGTAGCAGTGAGTAAATTGTAAAAAAAAAAAAAAAAAAAAATGAAAAAAGCCTTAGACCCACAGTTGACTCCAAATGCTTGTTTTATGGAATATTTGAGAGAAGTAAGAGTTTGATTCTAGCTAGGTGTTAGTTTTGAACTCAGTTCCTGTTTGGTAGTATCTGAAGCTATTTAGACTGATTCATGGGGTACTTTGCATGGGGATAATCTTATACTACTTTGGACAGTGTGCAAAGGAAGACTGAGTCATGAACAAAGCCACCAGATAACATGGACCTTCTCAGGAACCTCAGTGTCTTGGGTTTCTATTGCTGTGAAGAGACACCACAACACAGAAATGCTCACAAGGAAAATATTTAATTGGGGTGGTTTGATTAATAGTTTTAGAAATTCAGTTCATTAACATCATGGTAGAGAGCATGGTGGTGTGCAGGCAGATGTGGTGCGGGCTACATCTTGATATGCAGGCCACAGGAAGTCCACTGAGACACTCGGCAGTATTCTGAGCATAGAAAACCTCAAAGCCCGCCCCCACAGTGACATACTTCCTCCAACAAAGCCACACCTCCTAATAGTGCCACTCCCTATGAGCTTATGGGGGCCAGTTACATTCAAAGTACCACACTCAGCAAATTATTATTGTCACCCACTGTCCTGAGGATGGAAATGTATTCCCATGCATATGAGGAGTGAGCTGTGTTGTGGGCATTGTATGGTTAGTGCAACAGAACACTTATTTACAGGGAAGCTGAGGCAGGAGGATTTTGAATTGAGGTAGCTTAGGCTACCTGGTAAAACTCAAACAAAGAAACATATACATTTACTTACATACATAGTGATGAGTATAGAGGACAGGATAGATGAGTTGTGCTTGGGAGAAGAACCGAGTTTCTTCATGTTGTAGTCTGTGGTTTATTAAATGGTAAGAAAACATTCATGATGTACATTTTTCCTCAGCAGGCTGCTGTTTACCTCAAACAGGTTTTCTGGAGCTGTGATAAAAGGCTGGTATTGCTAGCCTGCTCTGTGACTCACTGCAGCTTCTGCCTGCCCTTCCATATTCTCCTAAGTTCCTTCCTCTCCCTCCTCCTCTTCCCTCCTCCTCTTCCCTCTCTTCCTTCTGTCTTTTCTTTCTTCCTGTTTTATTTTTATTTATTTTTATTTTTTATTTTCCTGGAGCTGAGGACCAAACCCAGGGCCTTGTGCTTGCTAGGCAAGCACTCTACCACTGTGCTAAATCCCCAAACCCCTTCCTGTTTTTTGTTTTGTTTTGTTTTGTTTTTTAGATTTATTTATATTTATGTATGTGAGTGTTTGCATGCGTGCATGTATGAATATGTACTTGATATGCATGTTGTGTGCTTGATGCTCACAGAGTTCTGAAGAAGGCATCAGATCCCCTGGAGCTGGAGTAACAGATGGTTGTGAGCCAGGTCTTCTGTAAGAACAACAAGGCTCTTTACCACTGAGCCATCTCTCCAGTCTCCTGAGGTGTTTTTTTAGACTCACAATCTCTCGGAATTGATGCTCCCACCCAGGTATAGTTTCTATTTTCCCGCAGTGTGCGTGATAGTTATTGAGTGGCCGGATCTCTGAGAACACAGAATACTCTGGAAAACTCCTACAGGCTCCAGGTTGCTTTGTGGATGGAGGCACCTGAGCCAGGCAGCATACCCAGTTGTAAGAGTGTGTAAGGATGTGTCCTGGCTCGGCTAGTTAATAGCTTTGCTACACCTTGGTTAGTTGCTAGAACCAATGTGTCTTTATCTACATGTCTTTTATCTAAAATTTGAAAATAATGGCAAACCAAACCCAGGTCCTCTGTGAGAGCAACAAGGCTTGCCCCCTGGGCCATCTCTGCAGTCTTCTGAGGATATTTTTAGATTCAAGCTATCTTGGAACAGACCTCCACCCAGGTAGATTAAGCAAGACTTAAGCAAGACAGTTCTGGCAGCCGAACTCAGGCCCGGCTGGCCCTCCTCAGAGGTTGTGCTTTAGAACCCTCTGGTCCATCTTTACATGTCATGACTGTGACTTGGACACCCCACCCTCTGTGTCCTGTTTGTGTTTGGAGTCTGGGTCTAGCTGTAGTACCCCAGACCAGCCTTGAATTTACTGTGCAGCCAGGCTTATCTCCAACTTGTGGTGATCCTCCTGTCTCACCTCCCAAGTATTGGGGTTACAGGTGTGTGCCACTCTGCTCTCTGCTTGAATTGATAAGGTCACATGTTGCAGTATGGAATGGTCTTTACCAGAAAAATTAAGGAGGTTCCCATAAGGTGGAGTGTGTGTGTGTGTGTGTGTGTGTGTGTGTGTGTGTGTGTGTGGCCTTGGCTGTCTTAGAACTTGCTCTGTAGATCAGGCTGGCCTTGAACTCTGCCTCCCAAGGGCTAGAATTAAAATCATGCACCACCACCAGGCTATTTTGATATATTTTGAATTATGTATCTCCGTGTGTATGTGTGTGTATGTGCTTGTGAGTTCAGGTGCCTGAACAGACTAGAGGTATGAGTTCTCCTGGAGCTACAGTTACATGAGACTGTGAATTGTCCAGCATGGGTGCTGGGAACCAAACTCAAGTCTTAGGAGCCATCTCTCCATGCAATGTGGTTTTTTGTTTTTTGTTTTTTTTTTTTAAGATTTATTATTGTTACCATTACTAATTATTAATATTATTTTGTGTGTACTTGTGTGTGTAGATGTGTGCATGCGTGTGTGTGTGTGTGTGTGTGTGTGTGTGTGTGTGTGTGTGTGTGAGATGTGTGTGAGTGCCTACAGAAGCCAGAAAAGTTATAAGAGGTTGTGAGCTGCCTGATGTGGGTGCTGGGAACTGAACTCTGGTCCTCTATAAGAGCAGCAATTGCTCTTAATGGCTGAGCCACCTCCCCAGGTCTCCTATATAGATTTTGGAGAAAAATAAAACTGTATACTGTATACTTTCTCAGGGGGAAAAAAAATCTAATTTTTAAAAAAATATAATAACTGCCCAAATGATAGGTCTTTGAGGACAAGTGCTATTTCTTGGAGATTGTGTTTTTTCCCTGTTATTAAGATACAATAGAAAGCTGGATGTGGTGCCCTGTAGACCTTTAAATCCCAGTTCTCAGGAAACAGAAACAGGTACAGTTCTATAGGTTTAGGCCAGCCTGGTGTACATAGTGAGTTCCAGGTTAGCCAGGAACCTGTCTGAACACACACATACACATGTACACATATACAGTGTAGCTAACTGTAACACTCTTACACTTTACAGTTTATGGAACTCTATCCCATTCTTTCCACAGTTGAGGGGCAATCTTCTACCCCCGGAGTCCTCAGTGTAGACCCAGCCAGGCTGCTCCTGAGCACATGCTCTTTCTGGGTAGCCTTGGCTGTCAGCTCTGTACTGTGGAGGGCAGTTTGGGGTATTGAGTTCTCTGAGTGCTGTTAATGGTCCTGATTGCGTGTGGATGTGCAGGAAGCTCTGAGTCCGTTTGGCATTGTGCTTTGGCAGACAGCCCTCTCCAGGGACTCACAGAAGCTCGAAGGAACCCAACAGCACATTCAGTGCCAGTCTCCTGGGAAGGCTGGACGTTACCATTAGTGCTTGGACCTGTGAACAGAGAGACATGGAGATCACAATTTCACAGTGCCCGCTTCCTTGAAACGTCAGCAGAGCCCAATGCAGCCACCAGGCTTCCAGCACTTCCAGAATTAGATCAGACCGTCTGGTTCCATGCTGTGTACTCATATTTCTGGTTATGAAATGCTCCTTGTGCTTAATTTCCTCTGATCTGCCAAAACGCACCTCTTCTCTCTGTACACATCCAGGTTCTTTTTTAATCCACTTGCTTTCCTTCACTGCCCCTCACTCCTGCCTTCTGCCTAGTGTCCGGCCTTTGAGACAGTGCTGGGATAGACCTTCATGAATGGGCATGGTGGAGCCATGTTGGGACCCACTCTGCATCCAGGGTTTGTGGGTCTGGCTCAGGCCATCATCTAAAAGGCAGACATTGCAAGACCAGTGTTGTAGAGATCAGGAGCAGGGCACTGATAAATTATGCCATTTGAAGTATCTGAAGGAGTTGACTGACTGCCCTTGAGGGGATATGGCTCTTGGAACAAGAGCCTGGCGTAGAGGCATTCCTTTTGAAGTGGTAGCTGTGGACTGGATTAACCAGTTGCTGGTGCCCAAGAGCAGCAGTTGGTACTGTACCTTTTACTGTGTTTCTGATCCACTCGCCTGTTTGTCTCTGTCTCTATCCCTCCCTGCCCTATCACCAGTCTGTAGTAAGTGCAGTATGTTCCTAATGTTACATATTATTTTGGATTAGTGAGCCTCAATTCCCAGAGTGGCCATGTGGATGGAGCATGTGCATGTATGTGCACACTTGTGTATGTATGTGTCTGTATGTGTTTCTACACATACAGGTTTGTGACTAATGGAAACTTTTTTTCATATCATGTGTCCTCTAGTCGCCATTCATCAATCATGATAATCCCTGAGATGGGAAAGGATGGCTAGGGCATCCATGTATTAGAGATGTTTCCTAGGATTTTTTGTAAATCATTTGCCCGGTTTTCCTTTGAAAACTATGATTAATGGTCAGGGCTGGACAGCTGGCTCAGCTCTAAGAACACTGAATGCTTTTCCAGAGGCCCAGGTTCAATTCCCAGCATCTACATGGTGGCTTACATCCACCTTGAACTCCAGTTCCAAAAGATCTGGTGCTCTCTTCTGGCCTCCACAGGCACCATACCCAGTGCATGGGCATACGTGCAGCAAAGCCCCCATCATACACATAAAATAGAATTTTAAAATAGCAATGGACAGAGTGTTGACAGATGGCTCACATGTAAAGGTGCTCACCACTGGGCCTTCACTCCCAGGACTCACTTGATGGAAGGAGAGAGCTGACTCCTGCAAGTTGTGCCATGGAGGTGTGCCTCTCCTGCTTTGAATAAAGAAATGTAATAGAAATTTTTCAAAAGAAATGATCAGTTGTCTTCAGTGTGGAGACAACCTGGGATCATGCCTCTAACCTCACATCTACAAAGGAACCCATGAGAGAGGAAATCGTTTTCAAACTCTAAGAGGCTTACTAGTGAGGCTGGAGAGGTGGCTTGATGGTTAAGAACATACATTGCTCGTCGAGAGGACCAGGGTTTGGTTCCCAGCACCTCCATGGTGCCTTATGACTGTAACTCCTCTAGGGGATCTGATGCCCTCTTCTGACCTCCTTGGGCATCAGACACATACATGGTACATATAGACACATACAGGCAAAACACCCACACACATAAAATATATTTTAAAAGTTTAAGGGCTTAGTAGAAGCTATACACCTATTCATAAATAAAGAATAAAGACACAAAAGTTGCCCAAATTGTCAAGATCCTTGCCTTTTAGTTTTTTTTTTTTCATTTTTTTTGGATATCGTCTTGGGCAGGCCTTGAATTTCTAATTCTTATGCCTCTATCTTTCAAATAATCCTAGCAGATAACAGGCATGCAGGGCCATGCCTGCTTTCTTCAGGGCTGGAGACTGAGTCAGGGCTTGATGGGCAGGCACTCAGTCAAGGGAGCCACATCCTCAGCCTTCCTTGTTTTTGTTTAGAAATGTAACTGCGTGAGGTGTCATGCTGGTCCCAAGTTCTTATTGACTGTGGATGATGTAGTAGGAGCTTCTGAGGCAGGCTTAGTCCAGCCTAACTCTGGACTCAGTCAGGATGGTAGTAGCAGGTCTCACTCCCTTCAGAATGGGATTGGCCTTGAATGGGTGTTTCCATGACTCAAAATCAAGTAACTGAGTGAATCTTGCTTATTTAGCTGTGCTTAGCCATCACACCTGACTGTGATTTAATTTCATAGCACGAAGCCCTTTATAAATTATATTGTTGATTAAAATTTGGATCTGTATTGAAATGGAAAAATAATGAACTGAATTAATCAATTACTGTTAAACATTGTTAGAATGTTGCAAAATTTTAGGTCAACAGAGGGAGAGGACAAAGAAAGAGGTTGGTGTAAGCCAGGTACCACCATACCTGGTCCTGCATGTTGAAATACACAGTGAAAAAGCAGAATTTGGGAACTGCACACACTAGTAAAGAACAGACAGTCAATGGGTGTGTTGGTGCACAATCCTGGTACTCTCAAGGCAGAGACAGGTGGATCTTTGTGAATTTGGGGCCAGCCTGGTCTATATAAGTGAATTCCAGGCCAGAGACATTTCACTCCAGCACTTGGGAGGCTGAGACCTCCATAGTGAGTTCTAGGCTAGCCTGGTCTACAGAGTGAGCTCTTAAAACACTAGACAGTAACAAAAGAGGCTAGTATGTATGACTGCAGACCTCATCTAGTATCCTCATTTAAGAAGTGGCATTTTGCTGGGAGTTGGTGGCACATACTTTTAATCCAAGGGCTTGGGAGATAGAGGCAGGTTGACTTTGAGTTCAAGGCCAACCTGATTTACAAAGCAAGTTCCAGGATAGCCAGAGCTACACAGAAAAACCCTGCCTCAGAAAAAAAAAAGTAGTGCTATTTTGGGGCTGGAGAGCTAGCTTGGCTGGTAAGAAAGAGCATGTACTGCTCTTGCAGAAGACCAGAGTTTAATTCCCAGCACCCAAGCTGGGCAGCTCACAACTGACTGTAACTCTGCTCTAGGGTGATCTAACACCCTCTTCTGCACTCAAGGGCAGCTGCACTCATGTGCTCATATTACACCCCAATATATACACAATTTTAAAATACTAAAGCATGAGTCTTAGAGCAGGAGGGAGGGAGGGAAAGAAAGAGAGAGAATTATCCTTTTAACTAGAGTTGTGCCAAAAAGCACATAAAAGTCACTTTCAGAATGATGTTATGGCCACTATTGCCATTCTTAAGCTCTCGGGAACCTGTTACTCCTGTTACTTAGACAAGGTCTCAGTAAGTAGACCTCACTAGCCTGGAAGTCGCTTTTATAGACCATCTGCCTCTATAGAGATCCATCTGCCTCTGCCTCCAGAGTGCTGGGATTAAAGGTGTGTTGTTAAGATTTATTTCATGAGTTCAGGAGTGTGCATGTGCATGAGTGCAGGTGCCCACAGAGACCAGAAGATGGCGTCATGTTCCCTGAAGCTGCAGTTGTAGGTGGTGGTAATCTGCCTAATGTGAGTACTGGGAACCAAACTCTGTCCTCTAGAGGAGCAGCAAGTGTTTGTTTGCTTTTTTTTTTTTCCGAGACAGGTTTTCTCTGTGTAGTTTTGGTGCCTGTCCTGGAACTCACTCTGTAGACCAGGCTGGCCTAGAACTCAGAGAGATCCACCCGCCTCTGCCTCCTAAGCACTGGGATTAAAGGCGTGCGCCGCCGCCACCACCCAACTTAATCAGTTATTTTTGTGTAGTAGGTTTGCCCACTCAACTCTTACCTCACTTCAGAAATCCAGTGTTAGACCTCACAACAATCGTATGTGTCTAAAAATCATAAAAGCTGAATACTAAAGCAAGTGCGTGCTGAGGCGAGCAGGTGGCCGGAGGATGCCCCCATCTGTGGGAGAGATCAGCCAGTTTTCCTCAGGGCAGAGTGGTGGGAGCAGCCAGCCTGTATCCAGTCTTCACTTGCCTTTATCCATAGTCTCTAAGATGCTCCTACTTGAATGGGACAAATAGTGACTCCACAGGATCACCAGTATGACTGTCTTGGAGAGTCAACAGAGTCTCGGGGATGATGTTGGCTTATACGTCATTTGCTTCTTCCCTGACTTTTCCCTCCAGCATCTACTGAGGGCAGCCACCAGGTACCATCTGTGCTAATTTGAAGCCTTCTGTGTGCCCAGACCCTGCTCAGACCTGAAGTGTGCTCTAATGTCTTCCACCATGGTGCTTTTGTCAGATATGTCTTTCATGATATAGTTTAGCTCTTTAGTGGCTTCCAATGTGCTCCGTGTACTCAGGGCTTTTGGTCATATTGCTGCATGGGATGGGCTCCTGTGTGGGGCTGGTTCCTCCCTAGTTTTCCAAAGTCTTGATTCTGTTGAATAAAAAAGAAAAAGTTGCACAAGAATCCGAGCTGACTGATGTCCTTAGGCTGGACTGGAAATGGAGTTCAGAATCTAGAAGTCCATTATCCAGGTGGAAAGGGAGAAGTATCTGGGCTTACTCACAAGGCCTTTGGCTTCCTGTCTAGAGATTTCTTTTTCTGGTGTCCTATGACCTAAGGCAGTTGGGAGAAGGAAGGAAGGGAACATTATGGATGGTGGGCACTTTTGGCAATCCCATGATGGACAAGAGTAAGTAAGTTTGGGTGTGGGGTTGGGATGGATGGGCAGAATTAGAGAATGGACGGGTCTGTGGAGTTGAGAATTATGCTTTATTGGAACTGGGCATGGTTTGTGTGGGTGAAGGAGGAGCAGAGAGGGGTGGATGAAGAGTTTCCTAGAGAGATGGGAAGTAGTAGATGTTTGCAGTTGGGTATGTGAGAGAAGGTAGCACCATCTACCTGACCAGTTAGGATCAACCGTGTCCGATCACATGGAGAGAGAAACTTGGAGGCCTCAAGGAGAGGCACAGTCCAGAGGTACATCAGTGGTGTCTCACTGGGAAGTCAGTAAGGTGGGTTAGGAGATTCCTGAACACAGCAAGGGTCTAGCAGAATCCATGCTGCAGATTCCTGCAACTGTCACTGGCTACCTCTCCTCTGCCCTCTCCTGCTGAGGTGTCATTGTCCCAGTGACTTAGGGCCTGGGAGCAGGGAGTAGATATTGGTGTTAATGACAGGAGTGGCTGGTCTGTGAGTAACTTGAAAAACTCTTGAAAAAGAGCCCAACTCTTCTGTTTTTAAACTTTTTAAAATGTTGATTGACTGTGTGTGTGTGTGTGCGGGGGAGAGATAGGTCTAGTATATGGAACTAGGGTTGCCAGGCTTGGTGACAAGTACTCTTACCTACTGAGAGTCATCTTGTTGGTCTTCCTTCACATTTTCCCCCAAAGGGCCAGAGAGAGAAGGAGGTTCATTTCTCGTTGAGTCTTGTCTCTGGAAGGACAGGGGGCCTCATGAAGACCTCGCCATAGTTCTAAGGACGTGGAATTTGGAGAAGGGTAGTTCCTATCCACAGGAAGATGGAGCTGAAGTTTGTCTCTAGAGAGATGTTTGTGTAGAGTATGATGACTGGAACATTGAGGTTGAGGACCCAGTGGGTTCTGCCTCTCTCCCAGCCAGAGCAAGGGCAGCTGTGGCAGTCCTGTGTCCAGCTGGGCTCCAGAGAGGAGGAAGGCTGTGGGATGCCTGGTCAGGTCAGATGCCTGACCTCCACTGTCGCTGCAGGCTCCTCTCTGCCTGTCACCAGATGTAAGGGATGTTTCTACAGCTGGGCCAAGCAAAACAAGTCCAGAAGGTTCCCAGTATTTGCCGGTGTGAGTTAAGCCAGCTCAAACTGTTTGGAAACTGTTTGGACTGGGTTATCTTCAGTGCATTGGTCATCTGAACTGCACCCTGGTTTCTTTTGCCCGATTTTTAATATTTGCCAAGAATGTCTCTGGTGCAAAGTGGAAAAGCAGAACTCCTAAGTATGTTATAATCTAGTAGAATTTAGAGCCTTCTAGAAAGTTCCTTGAAGACAATGGACAATGACTCAGAGCTCAGGAAGGTGAAGTGGGTGAAGGAGCCTGCACTACCCATACAGGGTCTTGGCTCTCTCTGAAGCGTGCTTCATGGCTGCACTTGGTATGTCCCTCAGCGGCTGATTCAACTGACCAGTTGTTGGCATCTAGGCTGCCCTCAGCTCAAGTCCTTTCTTGGGTCAACTACAGCAGTGGAAGAGAGGGCTGACTGAGCAATGTTCCCACTCCAGGTTTATAGGCAAGTGATCATCAGAGGAAACACAGGGTCCATGTGGTGGGGTCAGGACTGTGGCTCTGTCCAGAGCAATAGCAGCTTCTGACTCTTCAGACCCTGAGCATGGCCTTGGGTTGCTTACCTCCCTCCTGGCTTCACGCTTAATCTGCCTCTTGAAATGTGCTCTCCACTTGGCCCTGCCAGTCAGCTTGTTAAGACCATGAAGACCTCCTCCCACATGGCCACAGGGAAGGAAACCTTCCACCATGCTGTCTCTCAGCTCCCCATCATTCCTTCAGCTCTCTTCTTATACACACACGCTCAAGCTCAGACCTGGTTTTACTTACTGATTACAAACATGGTCCTCTCACTAAACCAGTCCCGCCTTGAACGGGAAGGAAGCATGTATGTACCACCATGGTTTCTTCAAACCTGGCTTTAAAAAACAAAAACTGTCCTTCTTGAGCCTGAGATTCCTACTATAAATAGAGTCCTGATGTAAGATTATACTTAGCAGATTTTACTGCCCTATATCAAAGTTAAGTCTGCTGATGTCTGTATAAAAAAAGTGTTTCTCACTGAAAAAAAAAAAAAAAAGAAGAGGCTAATATTTCTGCCCCTTAGAGCTCTCAGGAAGTTTTTTCAGTTTAGAAAGAATTCATCTGAACCTTTGTTCTTGGAGAAAGTGAATAACCAGTAGATACTAATGGAATTCAGATATATAAACTAGGCTTCGTAGTTAACTAATATGATTTGGGTGGGAAAAAAAAATCTAAATACATTACCGCTTACTGTGGCTAGAACATACAGAGATGTGATTATCAGTTTATATAAAGTTTTTTTAAAGATTTAAAAGGATTTGTAAAAACTAGATGCTTATTGTGTATCTGTATGCCACATGTGCAGGTGCCTGAAGAAGCTAGAAGAGGATTCCCCTGGAACCCTCATAGGAAGTTATGAGCTTGCAGTGTGGGTGCTGGGAGCTGAGTCTGGGTCCTCTGCAAGTGCTCTTCACTGCTGAGCTATTACGACAGGCCACACATTCAAAACTTAGATCTTTGCATGGAAAACTGAAAACAAAAAACGTGGATTAAATTACTGTCGATGTTCTCTGTGCCCCCAAGATTGAAGCTTTATGCAGGTGATCGAGGAAGGCTTTCTCGGGAAGCTATAAAGACAAGCCCCAGAGCCAAAATGAGAGCCTTGGGTACGTTAAATAGAAAACTGAATGGCCAGTTCTCAGCCGAAGTAAACTAGATGGGGGACATCGAAATGTAAAGCAACTGTGGGAGAATTGAGACACCCCCCCATCCCACCAGATTGGACAAAATAAAAAGAGGGTATTTGCTCTTGACGGTGATTCAAAGAGAATATTCTATACAATGTCACTGGAAATACAAATTGGTAAATAATTACCAGACAGTTCAAAATTTCAGGTATGAGCTTCATGGTTGTACTTGCCTGTGATATCAGTAATTTTGAGGTGGATGTGAGAGATCAGGAGTTTAAGGCCAGTCCTGTGTATAGCAGGTTTGAGGCCAGCCTGGGCTACATTAGACCCTGTGTCAAAAAACAGTGGCAGCAAAAATTTAAATATGAGCCCTAGGGCTGGAGAGATGGTTCAGTGGTTAAGAGTACCGACTGCTCTTCCAGAGGTCCTTAGTTCAATTCCCAGCAACCACATGGTGGCTCACAACCACCTGTAATGAGATCTGGTGCCCTCTTCTGGCCTGCAGGGACACATGCAGACAGAACATTGTATACATAATAAATAAATAAATCTTTAAAAAAAAAAAGTATGAGCCCTAATTGACACATCACTTCAGCTCTTAAGTACGCACACTTCCAGTAGACTTGCTCTTATACACAGACCTATACAGATGGGTTCAGAAGACTGGTTATACCTTTTGGTAGAGTGCCTGCCTTGCACACCAGAAGGTTTGGGTTCAGTCCTCAGCATCACACGTAAGAACAAAACAGGAAGAACTTTCATGGCCCCTGGTACAGAGCAAGCCCTCTTTAAATATTAACTGCTCTTGGGGTGAGGTGGTGGCTCAGTGGGTAAGAGCTCTTCCTGTGTAAGCATGAGGATGTGAGTTCAAATCCCCAGCATCCATGAAAAAAACAGCCCAATATGACTGAACCCCAGAGTTCAGAAGAGGGTGTTGGATCCCTGGAGCTGGAATTATATGTAGTTGTGAGTCACTTAATGTGGGTGCTGGGAACTGAATATAGATTCTTTATAAGAGCAGCAAGTACTCTTAATCACTGAGCCTCAGAATCAGGTGGATCCTGAGACCAGTCAACTTAGCCAAAAACTTCTTGAATCACACACACACACACACACACACACACACACACACACACACACACACACACACACACACCTACCTACTGCTTGGTAAACATTTCCTCAAGATGGACTTGAGAAACTTTGGTGGGACTGACCCACATGTTGCTCCTGGATTGGGAAATAGTATGTTCTCCTGAATTTGAAACTACAGACCTTAAGAAGGTCTTCAGAAGGGGAAGGAAGTTTCACTTGCCTTCTTCGTATGCATTTTTCTTAAGAGGTGAACTAATGGTTTGTGATTCCCTTTTAACCACATGGATTTTTATGTATTTCTTTTTGTGTGAGTAATGTGGGCATGACAGACTTGAGTGGAAGTGTCCCCAGGCTTCAGAAGAGGGTGTTGGACCCCTGGAGCTGGAATTACATGTAGTTGTGAGTCACCTAATGTGTGTGCTGGGAACTGAATATGGGCTCTCTACAAGAGCAGCAGTACTCTTAACCACCGAGCCATCTCTCTAGACCGCTCCCCTTGGAGTTTGGCATTGCATTTTCTACCTTTAAATCTGGAAGATGATCGTGGCTTCCAGGAGGAGCAGTAGGAGGTGGCTTAGCGCTCTGAGAGTGTAATCATTTCAAATCACCAACAGTATGTGCTGGCTTTCTCTCCTCACTGCTTGCCATTAGGAGACGGGAGCTGTGGCAGGCAGTGGTGCCGAGCACCGTACTCGTGTTCGGTGGCATATTATTGTGTTTTCCTCACCGTGTAACTCAGGCCAGCCTGGGAAGTGTAGCCCAGGCTGGTGATCTTCCTGCTTCTGCCTCCCCACTGCTGGGTTACTGCACTCACCCCACTCCTTGCCTGACTTCCTACCCTCGTATAGATGCATCTGTGATGATGATGATGAACAGTTGTCTCTTGGAGCTCCCTCTGGGAATGGTTTGTGTGGAGTAGCTGTTTTGTTTATTGTGGGTTTGGGTCCTCACTTTTACTGTAGGTGAGCCATCCCCCAGTCCTGGGCTTGTCTTTATCAGCCTCTACAGGTCTTGTATGGTGGTGCCTGTGGATTGCTGTGAGCTGGGTTTGCTTTCGTTGTTGGAGCCATCTAGTGACTTTTTTAAAGACAGTGTCTAATCACATTAGTGTTTTGAGCATCCCTTCCTCTGGGATGTGGCACTTTAGGCCAGCAGTGGTGGGAGACATGGGCTTGCTGGTTTACTCAAGGTGTAAGCTCTGGATGGGGGTGGGGTGGTGGTGGGTTGGGGGTGGGTGGATGGAGGTGGGGGGGGGGGTGGGTGGGGTGCCAGTGCCAGTGGTAGTGCAGGAATCCTGCTGAATTCGAGGAGGTGTTGGTTGTGAGTCTAGGAACCTGATAACTCATGGGAAAGAGCCCTGGCTCCTAACAGGCATGGTCTGAATGTCTCAGAGGATTGCCAGTACACAGAAGCCTTGTCGTCTTGAAATGGGACTAAGGCTAGGCTAGTTCATTATCTCCTGTGTCAGCTTTGGTTTTGTTCACAAGGTGGAACATTACAGATTAGAAAGGCTGCTGCCAGACATCGCTGCCTCACTGACCTAAATGAATTTAGGGACTTGAATGAATGAATCAAGGAGTGCACTTGAGATTTTAGGCTAAATAGGGTCTTTTCCTTTTCCTTTTCCTCCTTCCTTCTTTTTTTTTTTCTCTCGAGTCAGGGTTCCTCTGTTTATCCTTGACTGTTATAGAACTCGCTCGGTAGACCAGGCTGGCCTCGAACTCCTAGAGATCCACCTGCCTCTGCCTTCTGAGTACTGGAATTAAAGGTGTGTGCCACCACCATCCGGCTAAATCAGGCCTCTCTAGATGGTTGATATGGACCGGATTCACAGGTATACCGTGTCACATCAGGCAGAAAACAGTCTTACTCTCCTTCCCTCCTGCCCCCTTTTTATGAAAGCAGCTCACATTTAGAGGAGTGCAGATGAACTATAAGGTGTCCTTTTCGGGGTGGGTGTGGTGGCACACTCCCTCAGTCCCAGCACTGGCAGAGAGAGACCAGCTGTGACTACACAGTGAGACCCTGTCTCAAAAAACCAAAAGAGGAAAAATGCCCTCTGCAACAAGCTGCAGCTTGCTTTTTTCCTCTGCCAAAAGAAGCCTTTGAATTAAAACTATTGATAGAGCCAAGCTACCAGGTAGGGTGTGTGTAGCTAACAATGACCTTGACAAATTAGGATTACCCTTGAGAAAGACTGCTCCAGACCTGACTGTGCCGTGTCTGGAGGCCAGTTCCTTCTCATGTAAATGTCTTTCTTCCCTCCTGCTGTAATTGAGCATGAGTAGAAGGAGGGAACAGGACTAACAGCCCCACTACTATCTCTGTCTGTCCGTCCGTCCTAGTGAGAGAGGGTCAGGCAGATGTTCCTGGAAGGCAGCACCCAGGAGTGTGCTCTGCATGGCTTTGGTTGCTGGAAGCCAGGACTGATTAAAATACAGCTGGAGGTAGGAAGGGACGCTGCTATTACATTAGAGAAATGCAAAACAAAAGCCCGGTTCAGAGAGGTTGTCATCTGTTAATAAATGCCGCTCCGAGTCTTGAAATAGCTCTTCATTTCTCACCGTCCAGTCTGGTCTACTGTGGATTGATGTGTGTGTGTGTGTGTGTGTGTGTGTGTGCGTGTGTGGCCTAATTAATGAACATAGCCCTTTTGGGGTGTCTAGAGATGAGATACATTTCATTGATGTCTGGTATTCCCACTCTCAGTCCATTGGATGTCTTGTGGAGCTTGTGATAGGAAAGACAGCTGGCTCCTTGAGGAGCCTTTGGTGATTTTGTTGTTCAATTTTGATCGAAGCCATTGACTTGTTTTCATCTGTATTAGTGTGGAATAAAGAATGCTATGTGAATTCTGGAGCCACAAACCCTTATTCAAAGCTTCCTCCATCTTTTTTTTTTTTTTTTTTTCCTTTTCTGGAGACAGGATCTGTCTGTGTATCCCTGGCTGTCTTGGAACTCACTTATGTAGGCCAGGCTGGCCTTGAACTCACAGAGATCTCCCTGTCTCTGCCTCCTGAGTGCTGGGGTTAAAAACATGCGCCACTCCATCCATCTTACTAAGAGAGATGAACTTCTTTTCAGGGACAATGGCTCTATGGGGAAGCATGGCCAGGACCTGGGGAAAGGCCATCAGCAGAGCAGACAACATCCTGCTTTCCAGGAACGTGGCTGCCAAGCCCAAGCTCACAGAGAGCATTGGTGGTACAAGCCCTTTGTTTTCCCTTAAATGTTTGGGAGCAGATATCCGCCTGCATCCCTTATCTCAGAAGCCAGCCATGCCAGAGTAAGTGCTGAAGGCCAAGTGGAGCTCTGTGCGTGGTCTGGTTCGATTGCTGGGTCTGTCTCACTCTGCTGCCCTGGCTGGCTGGTTCCCAGGCCCCTCCTGCCTCAGCCTCCTGGCTGGCTCGGTCACAGGCACAGCCAGCTCACCTGGCTTTGTGAGGTTTCTCAGTACACATGCAGTGATGCACATATGGAGGCCAGAGGAAAACTTTGGGGGATTGGTTCTCCCTTCTACCATGTGGACTCCTGGTGTTGAACTCAGGTCATCAGGCTTGGTGGCAAGTGCCATTTGCTCCCTGAGCCCTCTGCTTGCCCTCAGGAGGAAACTTTGATTCTGAAAAGTGACCAGGATGTTTTCTCTGCTTGCTCCTCTCTCTTCCTGGACTTTTCCTTTTGGCTTGTGCCTTCTCTGTATTTCCTTGTCTTGAGTAGATCTTCTGACATTGCCAGAGGCAGAGCTAGAGTAATGGTGATGGCTGACATGTTTTCAGTACTCTGCACAGCAGCCTTTCCCAGCATTGAGTTCCCTCCTTAATAATGTGTCTTCATTTTGTAAGGAAGAGCGCTGAGCACCTAGTTCCAACAGCCGAGCATACCTCCCTGCAGCAAATCCTCACCAGCTCGAGGGCTTCAAATGGCACACATCTTACTTTACAACTGCTGATCCTCACAGATGACCTGAGGTCCCTCCCTGGGACAAACATGACAGAAGGAGAGAGGACAAGTACGTACGTACGTACACACACACACACACACACACACACACACACACACACACACACACACATACACACACACACACACACAATGTAAAGAGAAAAGAAGAAAGTGCCACTTTGCCAGGGTAGCCATGACTTGGAGGCAGAGGGGGGGAGGGGGGGACCGGAATGCGCACCTCTAGGGCCCATTTCTTTTTTTATTTTATTTTAATTCTATGTGTATTAGTGTTTTGCCATGGGTGTCTGCAACTGGAAGTTACAGACAGTTGTGAGCCACCATATAGGTGCTAGGAATTGAACCTGGGTCCTCTTAATCACTGAGCCATCTCTCCCAAGACCTCTAGGGCCCATTTTTTTTCTAGGGTTTTTTTTCTTTGGTATTCTCCCAATTATTCCTTGATCAGTTGCAGAAGTGTCAGCTTCTCGGAGGATTTAAATGTGTATGTGTGTGTGTGTGTGTGTGTGTGTGTGTGTGTGTGTGTGTGTGTATTGGTTGTGGCCAGCAGGGTGGGGGCTGAAGAATGCAGCAGCCTTTGCAGTTACTAGGTGCTGCCCATCCCTCCACCTTGCCTCCCGGCCCTTCTGGTGCTGGACACAGTCTACACAGCACACTGTGATCACATCAGACTTGCTTCAACATATCACTGTCAGGATATTGTCCCTAAGGGAGCCTGGTGACAAGGTTAGTTTTCAAATCTAAAGATCCACTTCACACTACATGTGTCAGTGCAAGACTCCAACATCTTGAGTCTGCTGGTGGCTTTGGAAGGAGATGAGCAGGCAAGGCAGTCTACATTGGCATTTCAGCTTCCGAGGCTGAAGGTTTTCTGTTTTGTTTTGTTTTGCTTTGTTTTTTAAAGCCTGGATATAATTGAGTTTTAGCAGTAGAGGGCATGAGGCTTGGCATTTTTTATGATGCTAGCTTGTGGGATGGATAAGGAGGCCTTTCATTTCTCAGTGCAGCTGGTCACAGGCTGCTGGTCCAGAACTGAGCTCTTGGCTCGTGGGGAAACATCTTGATGGAGCACAGAGGAGAAGTAGCTTCTGTGGCCAGGACAAAGCAAGACAAAAGAGCTGTTTGCTGCTGTGGGAAAGATGTCCAGACCTGCGTGTCGGAAGGCTACATCTAACCCTTTGATGGTTGATCAGTGCTATGGCAGACCACACCATGTTCCCAGTGTCAGTTGGGTGCACTTCCTCCTGGCCTTGCTGTCCTGAAGACTGTGACCGACTGTGGGAAGTCAGCTCTGTGAGCCCTGGAGCCACCCAAGAGACCTGATTTGATGTCTAGAACCCAAACCATGGCTGGTTCTAGAATACTCAATTTACCAGTGATTTGGCTCTTTAGAAGCAGCCTTTGCTCACCTAGTCTCATAATGAGCCTAAGGAACTGGAAACCCCTAGACACGGGCTCTAGTGAAATAGAGGCTGATCCTGGCCAACTGGCACGTTGATTCTACTAGACCCTGAGCAGAAGCCCAGGTCCGTGCCCTCATTGTAACAAACAGCAGAGGTGTCCTTGTGTTTGGACAGTGGCTGTGGTGCCCCAGCCTCCACTGGCTTGCTTTAGTGAGACTAGGAATTGGAGCCAGGCTTGGTCAGTGTGGACTTGACACTGTTTACAATGAGCCTCTGAAGTGCTTGGCCAGACTGCCTGTCCCATCTGGTGGCCTGGCATCCAGTTCTCTGAGGCCTATCTCGGGCCTTCTCAACTGATAGGGGATTGGGGACAGGTTGATCAGAGATTATTAGAAATCCTTCTCACTTGGCAGGTCATGGGCCCCTGTCTGTCTGGAAGTTGGCCCCTGGTGGCCTTGGTACAAAACAGCAGTTTTCTGAGCAGGGGTCCCTAAGTCTGGCCTGGTTGTTGAGGTCATAGACTCCACTGATATTTTGCCCTGTGTCCTTGGGCTTCGCCTAGCCTGGCCTTCTGGTTCAGCTAGACCTCTTCACTTTGTCCTGCTTCCTAGGAGACCAGCCTCAAAAGTGCATGCTTTGTCCTCAGCTTGTGCCCATGGTCTCCTTCCCTTGGCAGCCTTGACAGGAACAGTCCCTGTGAAGCAACCTCAGAACAGCACAGCCTTGTTAACCGTTGGTGTTAGCAAAGCAACTTACTGAGAATTAGCTAGTACCAAACTTTTTTTAAAAAATTACCTGTATAATTTTCCTTTAAAATTATTACCCCTGTGAGGGGCAGGAGAGATGGCTCAGCGGTTAAGAGCACAAGACTGCTCTTGCAGAGGTCCTGAGTTCAATTCTCAGCATCCACACCATCAGGTGACTCCCATGTCTGTAACTCCAACTCCAGGGGATCTGATACCTCTGGCTCTCTTGGGCACCCACATGAACATACACATACCATATGTGCACATAACCATACACTTGTGTATAATTAAAAGAAATCTAGAATTATTCCTACAAAGCTAGGTGGCAGTTGAATGAAACTGAGCTGTTTGACTTTTTTTTCTCAGAGCTGAGGATTGAACCCAGGGCCTTGCACTTGCTAGGCAAGCGCTCTACCACTGAGCTAAATCCCCACGCCCTCTCATTGTTTCCATTACTGCTTTGTTTTGTTTTCTTTATAACTAACAGACCACCTATTGACTTAAAGATAGCAGGGAAGAGCTAGGCCTGCCTTGAGTCCTAGTGCACAGGAGGCAGATGTAGACATCTCCATGAATTCAAGGCCAGTGTGGTCTACGTTACGAGTTCCAGGTTAGCCCGGCCTACAATAGCAAGACCCTTTCTACAAGCAAAACAAACCAGAGAGGAATTGTCCTGGAGGCTGAGTTTCCAAGCTGCTGCCCGTTGCTGGATGGAGATTGTTGTGTTTGGTTGATGCTCTCTTCCTGTATCCAGCCCCATAGGGGAGCCTGTAGGTCGTAGAAGAACGGAGCAAAACTCTGTTGCAAAGACATCATGGATTTGGTGGTGAAAATGATGTGTTCATGTGGTGTCTGGGCCCTGGCTCTGGTGCTCTTAGCCATCATTAGCTAGTTCCCTCCCCCTAGTGCTATAGGAGTACCATTTCCCACCCCTGCCACACCAGGTCCCATCTGTTCTTTTATTGGTAGTATCGGTTGCTGGCACTTGCAACAGTAGTGTTTGGCAGAAGACTTAAAGGTAGGAATAAACAAGCAATGCAGTATTTATTGATGGCCTGTGGTAGGCTGTTATCCTTGTATGCAGTCACCTGTGAGCATAAACAAGTAGGATTTTACATTGGGAAAATTCCCTAGGTCCTCCATGTTGCCGATAATACTGAGACCGGGAGGTTGTAGCTTGTTCAAGCTGTGGCTTGCTGGAGCTTCGGAGTCCCCTGGGAAAGGAAGGAGTACGAGAAGCCTGTTGCCCAGTGCAAGGCAGATGCCCTTTCCACTTGCCCATGATGCCTCTCTTGTACCTGGGGTCACCTCCCCCCACTACCTCCCCATGTCCTGCAGGCAGAGAACAGCCCTAGGGTCACACCGTGTCCATGTTGGTCACCCTGCCACTACTGCTCACCAGTTCAGAGGACAGAACCAGTGTCCAATGTCTCATCCTGGCCTTGTGTCCTCAGAACTCCTGATGTCTGCCCCATATCCTAGCTCTTCTGGTGGTGTCTCTGTCCAGCTCGAGAGGCCTGTCTTGGTGCCTTGTGCCCAGCAAGATGCTTGTAATTAGCCAGTTATGGGACCTCACCACTGTCTCCAGCATTGGACAGTTAGGAGGCTCTCAGGAGGATCATGCATTTGAGGCCAGCTTGAGCTACATAGTCAGCTGCCCCCTAAAAGGACGGTGATGTAGATGTCATGAACTAGATGTTACAGGTGCACTTGGTATTATCTGGCCCACTGTGCAGCTCTGCAGCTGGCTGCCTGCCTTCTGCCTAGCTATTTGTCCAGAAGGGCAAAGAGCCTGCTCCTGTGTCCGTCCATAGTCCCCAGGCACTCATGCTTGCTGGTAGGCTGCCACATTGACACTCAGCCTTCTTCCATTTGAGTAGATGCTTGTTTTACCTGAGGCCTCATCATAGCTGCCTAAATGCTCTGGCCGTATGGCACTTGCCATTGAGAACAGTAGGTCATGGTAGCTAGTGTCTAGTTCTCCCCACTTGGGTGTTTGGCCACTGACTGCAATGGCAACACAGTGGGTGCTGTGGGAGATCCGAGGCACACTGCTGCAAAACCACAGCAGCCCTCCCGGGTAGCTCTTCACAGGCAGAACACCACTGGTGATGGTCTTCTTCCAAGAGCCTTAAACCCACCAGGACGCTTCACTTGAGCCCCCCAGTAGAAAATTGCTGCTAGAAATGAGCCAGTTAAAAGGGAGGGAGTGGTTATTCAGCAGTTGTGAGTGAGACAGATTGTTTGGCATTTATAACGCTGGTGTGTGGTTTGCTCATAAAAGAGAATGCCTAGCTGGAATTTATCTAGTGAAAATTAAGCCATTAAACCTTCCCAAGCAAGAAACTATGGCCATCTGCCATGTGAAAGCATAATCACCTCTAACTTGAGCTTCATCTGGGCTTGGATCTGCACGTGGCCCTGTCGCCTGTGGAGAAGCCACTCTTAACGTCTGTTTTTCTTGCCATTTTTCACAGAGCCTGAGCCCTCACGAAGCCGGCAATGACAAGTCTGAATGGTCGCCATGCCGAGAAAACCATTGACATGCCAAAACCATCAGCCCCCAAAGTGCACGTGCAGAGGTCCGTGTCCCGAGATACCATCGCCATTCATTTCTCGGCATCTGGGGAGGAGGAGGAGGAAGAGGAGGAGGAGTTCAGGGGGTACCTGGAGGAGGGGCTAGATGACCAAAGCATTGTAACGGGGCTTGAAGCCAAGGAGGACCTGTATCTTGAACCCCAGGGTGGCCATGGCCCTGTGGGCCCTGCTGCCGCGACCATCCCAGCAGATGGACTGTCCGTATCCGAGACCCCTGCCATTTTGCCCGTCTCCGAGAACACTGTAAAGCTGCTGGAGTCCCCTGCTCCAGCAGTGCAAGTATTGAATACAGTGCCACTGGCTCTGTCCCCAGGGTCGTCTTCATCTGGGCCCTTAGCTAGCTCTCCCAGTGTGTCATCCCTTTCTGAACAGAAAACCAGTTCTTCGTCCCCATTGTCGTCTCCTTCCAAGTCTCCTGTCCTTTCATCCAGTGCCTCGTCCTCCGCCCTTTCCAGTGCGAAGCCCTTCATGAGCTTAGTGAAGTCCCTGTCAACCGAGGTGGAGCCAAAAGAATCCCCCCACCCCCCACGGCACAGGCACTTGATGAAGACTCTGGTCAAGTCCCTGTCCACAGACACTTCTCGTCAGGAGTCAGATACCGTGTCCTATAAGGCCCCTGACTCCAAACTCAATCTGCACCTGTTCAAACAGTTCACACAGCCACGGAACACGGGTGGAGACTCCAAGACTGCGCCTTCTTCCCCGCTGACTTCTCCCTCTGACACTCGCTCCTTTTTTAAAGTGCCCGAAATGGAGGCGAAAATCGAAGACACTAAACGCCGCCTTTCCGAAGTCATCTATGAGCCCTTCCAGCTCCTCAGCAAAATCATCGGGGAGGAAAGTGGCAGCCACAGGCCCAAAGCCTTATCTTCAAGTGCTTCAGAACTCTGCAACCTGTCCAGCTTGAATGGGCACTTGGAAAGCAACTACAGCATCAAGGAGGAGGAGTGTGACTCCGAGGGGGAAGGCTATAGCAGTGACCTCAACACCCCCAGGAGCGACCACCCGAAGCCCACCGAGGAAGCTGTGAAGGAAGTGGAGCCCAAGGGTTCCCAGGGGAGCGGTCTGAAGGATTTAGGCCTGAGGACAAGTTCTCTCGTTCTTGAGAAATGTTCTCTGTCTGCCTTAGTGAGCAAAGAGGACGAAGAGTTCTGTGAACTGTACACTGAGGACTTTGAGCTGGAGACTGAGGGCGAGGGGAGACTTGATAAGCCCCTAGATGTCCCCCTCAAGCCAGAGGTGCTTTCCGACGATGGCCTGGTTCTGGACAGTGAGGACGAAGCGGACTCAGCCACCCAGCTCCAGGAGTTACCAGTGAAGACGCTGGGCTTCTTTATAATGTGTGTCTATGCGTACCTCATCCTCCCGCTCCCCTACTACATGAGTGGACTCTTCCTGGGCATTGGCCTTGGATTCATGACTGCTGTTTGCATGATCTGGTTTTTTACACCACCAAGTGCTCATACATACCACAAATCACATAAAACTCTGCGACACTGGAACACGAGATCCCTGGACATCAAAGAGCCTGAAATATTAAAGGTAAGCCTCTCCCCAGGCACTGGCAAGCACACTAGCAATGAGTGAACTTTGTCTTTGAGCTGATGGCTAAAGGTGTTTGCATCGGGGCGTGTTTAAGACTTTGGAGTCTCTCTGTTCTCCAGGAAACCACACTACTCCCCTGGAAGCCTTGTGCATCATGTTTACCTGTTTACCAGGTAGCTTTTTGAAGTTCTCCATGGCCCCAGAAAGCAACACTGCTATCTAGTTCCTACTTAGGTCTATCCTTCAGTTAGCCAGGTACTTGCTACATTTTGAGGATCTGTCCTAGCTGAATGTTAGGATTCTGTATTCTTATTTTTCAGATAGTCTCACTATGTAGCCCTGGCTGTCCTAGAATTTACTGTGTAGACCAGGCAGGCCTTGAACTCCTAGAGATCCATCTACCCCTGCCTCCTAACTGCTGGAATTAGAGGCATGCACTACCATGTTTGGCAGGATTATGTATTTTTTATATTCTGGCATCAGGATCAATGCTTATAGAACTTCAGGAGAGGGCCAAGAGGAAAGAGACCAGGTAATGTCAGTTGGTGACAGCTTGTCTCTACACACTGAGAGAAGATAACCATGTTAGGCTTTCAGTCTCCCTCCAGGGGTGGGTTTTCTGGGATAATCTTTGGGGGTGCAGGATTTCTATTTATTTCTGCACATTTACTTATTCCTGGCTGTTGTGTATGCCTCATAAGATTTGTAGCATAAAACTACAGTTGTTGCCCGGCATGGTGGTGGCACACATCTATAATCTCAGCATTTGGAAGGCAGGCGCAAGAGGATCTCTGTAATTTGTGGCCAAGCCTGGTCTGCAGAGAGAACTCTAGGCTATAACTATATAGTAAGACCCTGAATCAAACAAAACAACAGAACAGCAAGAAAACATTCGGGACTGGAGGGATGTGGTTGAGAGCAGGTGTTACTCCTGCAGAGTTGAGTTTGGGTCCCAGCACCTCTGTCAGGCCAATTCACAGCTGCCTTTAACCTCAGCTCCAGGGGATCCATGGTGTAGAATTGGGAATGTTTAAAGGTCACTGCTATATAAAAGTTGTCAAGGTCAACCACACCCGTCTCCTGTTGACATTAGATGCTTCCAGTTTTACACACGATGAGACAGGGACGCTCTTTGCTCAGGTTTTTGAGCCCAGTGTAACCCCCTCACCCCCTTCCCATGGAACAACTCTGTAGAAAGTTCATTCCCAGACTTTGCCTGAGAAGCCCTTGCCGCCCTTACAGGTCTTCAAGACGAATTCTGTTTTCTTGGAGCAGTTTTGATTCCTATTTGATCATAACCTGTAGCTCTTCAAGTTAGAAGCTTGTTTGCTGTCTGTTAAATTTCTAGATTTTTCTCCCCTTCTATCTAAATAATACTCTAGAAATGATAACACGATCTCTCTTTATTATAAAACAACAACAACAAAAAAAAACAGAACACCTAGGGCAGGATGGGGATTCTTGCCAAGATTTTATTTGTTGTTTTCTGGTTTCTGTACTTCTCTTTCTTATCCAAGAGAAAGACACAGGGAACTCAAAGAAAAAATTATTCACTGTCAAACCCGTGTTGATTTGATGTATTATCCTAGGTTTTGTTTTTTTTTTCAGTTCTGAAGTGTGTCTGCACCTCCCACGCACAGACCCACCCACTGTTCTGTTTGATTTAATGCAACCATGTATCTTGCAGCCTGACTCTTTTCTTCCCCATGGCAGTTGGTTATGAGACAGTTTCTTTTTTTAAGGGGAGCTGGTGGTGGCTCTCGAGGATGTGACACCCTTTGATTAGCATGACGATGTGGAGTGACATGACTCACGGAAGGGGGCTCCACTCTTGGAAAGGTGATGCCATGACTACCTGACTTACACGTGCTCTAGGTGACTTCGTGCTAATTTTAGCAAAGAAAAATGGTGTTTGTTAGTCCCAGAGCCACAGACTGACTGGAGCATTTGATTTCAACCGTTTGAGCGTTCATTTGTCCTAGGAAATTTTTCATTCTAATGTAGTCAGTCTCTAGTGTTGATCCAGTCACTGCTGTGGGGTGACAGTTTACCAACTACCCAGAGGGTGACGCTGCAGTGGCATTTAAATGTTACTACGGTTGGCTGGCTTTGGTCTAGTGAGTGAAACAGTCAAGGTAGGGTGCTAGGCGAGGGTGTGGTGTCTCAAGACTATCCCAGCCCTGCTCAGTTCGGGTCACAGTGTTACTTGTCCACATCTGTCCAGTTTAGGTGTGTGTGTCAGTCTGTTTTCTGTTGCTAATTACATAGATTTGGTGGGACCCACCTGTCATTTCAGCATTTGGGAAGCAAAGGCAGGATGCTTAGAAGTTTAAGGGAAAAGAAGTTGTTATTTGACTCATGGTAGCCCAGAGTTATCTGGGAAAAGCCTTCTTCCTGGCAGAGTGCTGAGGCACATGGGGCATCATTGCTGGGTGATGGGGCCCCTGTGAGCCTGTGTTCTGTCTTCCCTGTCTTCTTTCAGAACCACCAGATTTCAATCCTGAGCTCCCAGCCCGGTGGCTTTATCTAATCTCAGTCACCTTCCAAAGGTCCTACCTCCCAAACTCAAGGTCAGATCCAGTTCTCACCCTGCTGATATCTCACAATGGGTTGGGTTGAAATAATCTGAATAATTCTTTTCCACTTTGGCCCATAGCTTGCTTAGAATGGTTTCATTACTAATACAGGTAACTATATTGTAGCCTTGCTTGGTGAGCAATGCTGGTTTCAGGGACTGGCTGAACATGCTATTTAGAAAAGAGGACAGTGGGAGCTGACAAGGTGTCTCAGCACCAGCTAGTCTTGCAGAGGACCCAGGTTCAGTTCCCAGACCTACATGGCAACTCACAGTCATCTGTAACTCCAGTCCCAGGGGATCCAGTGCCCTCTTCTGACATCTGAGGATACTAGGCATGTATGTGACACACAGATATACATGCGGGCAAAATGTCTAAACACATAAATACAATAAACAAATCCTTTAAAAACCAAGTGTAACCGGGCGGTGGTGGCACACGCCTGTAATCCCAGCACTCGGGAGGCAGAGGCAAGTGGATCTCTGTGAGTTCGAGGCCAGCCTGGTTTATAGAGCTAGTCCAGGACAGACTCCAAAGCTACAGAGAAACCCTGTCTCAAAAAACCAAAAAAAAAAAAAAAAAAAAATCAAGTGTAGACGAGCTGGAGAGACGGCTCAGCAGTTAAGAGCACTGGCTGCTCTTCCAGAGGACCTGGGTTCAATTCCCAGCACCCACATGGCAGCTCACAACTGTATGTAACTCCACTTCCAGGGCTTCTGACACCCTCACACAGACAGACATACATGTAGGCAAAACACCATAAAATAAAAATAAGTAAATAAATTAATTAATTAAAAATAATTACGTGTAGAGAAGGAACACTATTGTAGGTTAGAAGGGTGTTTATTGCAGGCTATTGGTTGTCAGTGTAAATAACCTGGGAGCTTGGTTTTTCTGAGTGAGGTCATTTTCCCCCCTTGGGGATCATTTTTAAAGATAATGACATTTGAAGACACTTGTCAGCAAAGTCCAACCTTGGGCACCCATGTTGTGTTTCTCACTATACTTGTGTGCCCTGCTCTCCAAATGAGTTAGGCTAATGCCAGCTTGAGCAAAACGTTGGGAGTTTGTCTCTCGAGCACACAGCCGAATATGGGTATTGTAGGTGGGTAAGTGGGTCCCCTATACTTGTCAATTAGGGGCCCTGGGCTTTTGCTGTCCTGTTCCTCCACCTGGGTTCAGCAGCTTTTTCTTAGAGGGTAGTAAGTGTCTTTGACCGTGGGAGGTATAGTCTCACTGCCACAGAGGAACAGCCACAGACAGCAGAGCAGTGAATTCATGTGGCTGTCTCCCCAGTTTGCCAAGCCTCGTCATAGGGTTAAGAGTTCTCTAATACAGCGTTTTGGAAGAAAGGAAAAGCATGCCTACTTATATATCTAGACCCAGAAGTGACGCCTCTCATCCATTTGTACTCCATTGGGTGAACTTAATTGCACAGGCCTCTAAAATGGAAGTGCCCGGGCCAGGCAGCTTCTGGCTCACCCTGTGTAGGACTTTCCTAGTGGTAGTCACATGCTTATTGTCTGGCTTCCATGGAGTTCTGTGTGCTTCGCCATGGCTGTGTTCATCAGGCGTGTGTATCCTCAGCACCCGCTATGTGTTAGGCATGTGGTGAGAAATGTCCTGATGAATGCTTGGGTCCGTGAATGAGTAGGAAGTTCACCAGTGGGCAGTATTAGTTACTCTTCCTGTTGCTGAGACTGCATATGTGACAGAGCCACCTAAGGGAGGAAGGATGTGTTTGGGCCACAGTCGTGGGGGTACTGTCTGTCCATCATGAAGAGGTATAGTGACTGGTTTGGTCCATGGAGGAGGGAGTGTGAGGCAGCTGATCACACAGCAGCACATGGGAAACAAGACTCTCCCTAGAAGTGGGGCCAGGTTGTAACCTCCAAGGCTGGCCCCAGAGGCCTACATCAGCCAGCTAAGCCCAAATCCTCTTCTCCTTCCAGGTCTGCCTGTTCCTGTGACGTGATCCAGGAGCCAGGCGCTGGTTTCTTTATAAAACAGGCCTGTTGCCATGGTTTGGTTGTGGTTTGCTCCCACTGAAATGCAGGTTGAAATTTAATTTCCAGTGTAACTGTGTTGAGCGATAATTAGAAGTTGGGCATGCTGGCGCATGCCTATAATCCCAGCACTGTGGAGGTTATATGCTGGAGGATTGAAAGTTTAAGGTCATCCTAGATACAGAAAATTTTAGGCCAGTTTAGAATTTAGGAGACCCTGTGGTCCATTCCTGTTACTCCATCACTTGGGAGGCAGAGAGGTAAGAGCATCACAAGTTCAAGGCCAACTGGGGCTACATAGAGAGTTCTAGGCCAGCCTAGGCAAATAGCAGGACCTTGTCTCAAAAGGGAAAAAAAAGTAACTGGCTCATGAGAGCTTCGTCCTCATGATGGGATGAATGCAACCTCTCTAAGAGTTAGTTATCATGAGAGTGGGTTGCTTTGCATCCAGCCAACTACTTCCCCTTTCCAGCTCCTGCACAGGCATCTGTCTTCTTCACGAGCCCATCTTTCCTCACTACCTTACTCCTGGGTGGAACAGCACACCCTTCCCCACCCCGGAAGCTGAATAGATGTGACACCATCTTGAACTTCACCTCTATTCTTTCTAAAGTACACTGATGTAGCCAGGCCTCATAGCACAGCCCTGTGATCTCAGCTGCGTAGGAGGTGGAGGTTAGAGGATCCAAGTTCAAGGCCTACTTGGGCTACAAAGTTAAGTTTGCTGTCAGCATGGATAACTTAGTGAGAAAAAGACCTGGGGATTTGACTCAATGGTCCCTGCATACCTGAAGGCCCTAGGTTCAACCCCCAGTACTACTAAAGGAATTCAACCAATAAAATGAATAAATTGTGCAGATTGAATATTTTGTTAATAGCAACAGAAATAGACATCTGTGAACCTGTGTCTGTGGTGAGTAGAAATAATTACTTTTGAATAGTTTGATTTGAGCTGTTAGTTAGCTGGTTTGAGTTATTTTCCAGTATCTGTTGCTATTAGTTTTTGTAGAGAATGGAGTGATGCAAATCATGAGGGCAAGTATGGGAACTTTTAAAACCCTCCCCAAACTTCATAGTAGGCCATAAGACCTGCCATTAAGATTTTAAATACAGATTTGAGCCCCTCGATAGAGATCCTGCACATTCCATGCCCTAAGATTCCAGGGGTGTTTAACTTTTTGACATTGCAATATGACTTCGTCATCTACAGATTGTTGGGCCACGATCATAGCTATCCTGGGATGCAGTGGCCTTTGGGCCATAGTTTGGACATATCTGTAAGCCACCTTCATCTGTGAACTATGAACCGGTTCAACTGGAGCTGGATTGCTTGTGGAATTTTTTTTTAACCCTTGAGAGCCTGTGGCATGAGGATCACAAATTCAAGTCCATCTTGGGCTACCTAGGGATACCCTGTCTCAACAAAATCATACTAAACAGACTATTGAGGAGAACATACAACTTGAAGCTCTGGGTCATGTAGGTTCTCACCGATAGGAAGTACTTTAGAGCCTTCATAGGACAGAGTCTGGCTCTGTTGTGGCCCTGTGCACAACTTAAGGCACACAATAATTTCTCTTTGTGAGTTCACAGGGTGAGAAGGAAAGGAAGATGCTCTGTGCTTTCTCTGGGGACATTTTTCATTGCATCTTACTGTAGACATTTATTTAAGCGAGGTGCTGAAGGGCCAGTGAGGTGGGTTAGCAGTAAGAGCAAGCCAAGCCTGACAACCTGGAACCCACATGGTGGGGGGAGAACCAGCCCCTGCACGTTGTCTTCCGCCTTCTGTGTGTGCACCGGTTGCCCACATACACACACACTTGTGCACACAATAAATTAACATGGTGCTGTAGGAGTGGTGAGGATGGGGTCACTAATCCAAAAGGCCAACCTGCAGCCAAGTATTCGTTATTTTCAAAGACAACTGTGGCTGTCTAGGGGCACAGTATGCCACCGTTGCCTGCTAGCCCAACTGATCATCAGTCATACTGACTGACGAAAAAGCAGGAAGGGCCTCTGGGTGACCTGTGAACTGTCACAAAGACTCCGGAAGAACTCCCAGTAGCAGAGCATGCTTATTTTAAGGTGTGGGAGTTCAGGCAAATGAGACCCAGCAGCAGGGGAGCAGGACCTGCCTCGGGCACCCAGCCCAGGGACGCAGAAGTGTGAAGGCGGCAGCTACCAGACTTGAAGCCTGGTGGGCTGGGTAAGGTAGCTCAAGGCAGCCTCTTGTGTGCCACAGGCTCCAAGAATGTCACACTATGGACCCTCTCTTTCTCATATGCTTCTGGAGTTGATATTTCAGGTGCCCAGCTTGAAGTCCTGGGCTGGAAGCCCTAGAGAGGAGTGTGTCAGGACCTGGAAGTCTGGGGTGTTAGTTAGCCATTGTCTTTAGGATGGCTACTGAGCGTTCCCAGCCAGACTGGATGGGCCTCCTCTGAGCATGTCCTGTCACTTGACCAGGAGTGTATTTCATCCAGTGTCTCCCTTCCATGCCAACTTTCCCACTTGTTTATAATGAGAAACTTCCCAAGATTCCATACGGTTCTTGGATTTATGCTGGAGTGTGACTCAGATGCAGTTTTGAATTATATTTATGAGCAAGTTCTTATCTGACATATAAATTACCAACATCCAGAGCAGTAGGATGTCAGTTCCCAGAGTAAGAACTGTCTAGAGGGTTGGCTAAAATTACATTTATGCCTTTGCAGAGACTAATACAAATGAATTTTGGAAAACCTTTGTTTGGCAGCCTTAGATATAATAAAAGGGACAGGTTGAATTAATAATTAGGTTCTCTAAAATACAGGCTTTGGTTTTGACATATAAAAGAGTAATTTTGAGCCATGTACAATGGCTCATCCCTGTAATCCCAAAATGGCGAGAGGCAAGCAGATCAGGAGTCCAGGGCCAGCTTTAGCTACATAGCAAGTTCAAAGCCAGCCTGGACGACATTAGACTGTCTCAAAAACAAAAATCAAATCATAACAGCAAACATCAAGAGTAATTTTGGAACCAGACTTGGTGACTTCAGCACTTGGGAGACCAAGGGAAGAAGTTCTTGAGCTGGAAGCCAAGCTGGTCTCAAAAACCCAAAAGCTGAGACTGGAGAGATGGCTCAGTGGTTAAGAGCTCTCGCTGTTCTTCTGAAGGACCTGAGTTTGATTCCCAGCGCCCACACTGGACATTCAACCTGTAACTCCAAATCTGATAACACTTTTTTGACCTCTGGGCACCTGAACACATACATAGTATAGATTAGTGCATGTGCGCATACACACACACACACACACACACACACACACACACACATATGCACACATACATCTTGGTGAGGTTTCTTGTTGTTTATTTTGAGATGGGGTCTCACTATGTTACCCTGGCCTGAGCTATATAGACTAGCTCAAACTCAGATCATCTTGCCTCTACTTCCTATGGAAAGAAAAGAAATCTTAAAAAAGTCACTAACAAGGGGCCAGGAACTTAGCTCAGTGGTAGAGTGCTTTTTGGCCCTGGGGTCAGTCCTCAGCTCTGGGGTGAGATGGGCAGCTCAGTGGTAGGACACTTGCCTAGCCTAGTTCAGTCTCTAGTCTGCCTCCATTCCCAAATTAATTTTGTAGAAAAGAATGTAAAGAAACTCTAACTTGTAACTTCAAGTTTCATGATTTTTTTTTTTTTTTAATTTTAAGAAATTAGAGGGGGCTGGAGAGATGGATCAGTGGTTAAGAACACTGGCTGCTCTTCCAGAGGTTCTGGGTTCAGTTCCAGCAACCACATGGTGGCTCACAACCATCCGTAATGAGATCTGGCGCCCTCTTCTGGTCTGCAGGGATACATGCAGGCAGAACACTGTGTACATAAAGAAATTAAAATAAGCAACCATGCATTAGGAGTGGCCTTGTCTTGTGCAACAACAGGGGTTGGGTTGCTTTTCAATGGTTAGTAATTGCAAACTATAGAAGCATTTTCTGCTCTGCTCCTGTAATGGATCACTTGATTTATGTGTGGCTTTTATAAATACAGCTGTTTTCCTAGTGCACCTTGTCAGGCTCTGGAGAGATGGCTAAGGGGCTAAAAAGCCCTACTGCTCTTGCAAAGGACCTGAGTTCCATTCCTAGCATCTGTGTTGGGTGACTCCCAGCAGCCTGTAACTTCAGTTTCAGGGAATCTGATGCCCTCTTCTGGCCTCCACACGCACCTGCATTCCAGTGCGAACACCACCCCCAATGCAAACATGGTTTAAAAAGAATTCAGGCAAGGTGCTTCAGTGTGAGTGCCTCACATGCAAGCATGCACCTTGTGCTTTTTGTTTGTTTTGTTTTCAAGACAGGGTTTCTCTGTGTAACCCTAGCTGTCCTTATTCTATAGACCAGGCTGGCCTCGAACTCAGATTTGCCTGCTTTTGCCTCTCAAGTGCTGGGATTAAAGACATGAGCCTCTACCACTTAGTTGCACGTTGTGGTTTTTTTATTTTTATTTATTGGTTGGTTGGGTTTTTTGTTTTGTTTTGTTTTGTTTTTGTTTTGTTTTGTTTTTTGAGTGGAGAGTTTCTCTGTGTAGCTTTGGAGTCTGTCCTGGAACTCACTCTGTAGACCAGGCTGGCCTTGAACTCACAGAGATACACCTGCCCCTGCCTCCTGAGTGCTGGGATTAAAAGTATTCACCACCACCACCCGGCTATACACCTTGTGGTTTAAGGGTGGTTAAAGGTAACTGTGTGAAGTATTCCTGAATTCCACAGGCACAGTATGGTTAATGATGATAGATGGTCCTAGAACTTGTTTTTGGACTTTAAAAAAACTTTTATTATAAAATTTTTTAAAGCATATATGTAAGGAGACATTAATATAATAGTCCCCTCCCATGTATCCACTACCATTTACAATAACACTTAGCCAAATTTATCCCCCCTTCCCTCCCTCCCTCCCTCCCTCCCTCCCTCCCTTCCTTCCTTCCAGCAGAGTCCATCTTGATTGGTCTTGAACTCACAATGTAGACCAGGCTGGCCTAACCTCGAATTCACATAGATCTCCCTGCTTCTGTCTCCAGAGTGCTGGGATTAAAGGTGTGCACCACCACACCCAGACTTTGCCAATTTTCAGCTCACTAATTTACTATGTGACTGGCTATTATTCTGGTCCAACTATGCATAAACACACAGCATCCTCAAATGCTTGGATTCTGGATGGTTATCCTAGGAGCATCCTCTTTGGTTTTGTCCTGGGTCTCATCCATGGAGTAAAGAAAGGCTGTGAGTGAGTGTGATGGGCTAAAGACTTCTCAAACTGTGTTTGTGTTTTTGTTTTTTAGAATAGTAAGACATTAACTGAAAAATGCCACCTATGTTTTCACCTCCAAGTTTATACTTAATGTGTAAGAAAAGTACAAGCTGAGCATGGTGTTAGAGCTTGAAATTTTAGCATGTGGGGAGCTGAGGCAGGAGGATGACAAGTTCAAGCCAAGCCAAGAATACATAGTTGCAGCCGGACAGTGGTGGTGCACGCCTTTAATCCCAGCACTCAGGAGGCAGAGGCAGGTGGATCTCTGTGAGTTCGAGGCCAGCCTGGTCTACAGAGTGAGATCCAGGACAGGCACCAAAACTACACAGAGAAACCCTGTCTCAAAAAACAAAACAAAACAAAACAAAAACAAAAAAACAAAAATAAAAAACATAGTTGCAGGCCAGCCTGGGCTCAGAGTCACCCTGTCTAAAGCAAGCCCTGTCCTCTTTCCTTCTGAAGAAAGGTCCAAAGTCCTCTGAAGACTGTTATTATTGTACAGTCATTAATCTCCCAAGACGAGTTTGCCCTTACCCAAAGTGGTTCCAGGGCACGTGTGTGAGTGGTTGTGTGTGTGTGTGTGTGTGTGTGTGTGTGTGTGTGTGTGTATGGTGTGTTGAATGTGTGTTGAATATGTGTGTTGAGTGTGTGTTGGATGTGTGTTGAGGGTATGTGTGTGTTTACCTTGTGTGTGTGTGTTGGATGTGTGTTCAGTGTGTGAGTGTTGTGTGTTGAGTGTATGTGCATATGTGTGCACACACACGTGCAGGTGTGTCTGGTGTTGGAGCCCAGGCTAGTGTTCTTTTTTTTTTTGTTTGTTTTTTGTTTTTCAAGACAGGGTTTCTTTGTGTAGCTTTGCGCCTTTCCTGGAACTTGGAAGCCCAGGTTGGCCTCGAACTCACAGAGATCCGCCTGCCTCTGCCTCTGAATACTGGGATTAAAGGCGTGCGCCACCACCGCCGGCCAGGCTAGTGTTCTTAACTCATCATTTTGTTTCTCATCATTTTGTTTCTCAGATTCTCTCAGTGGTAACAATGGGTTGCTGATGACATTATCAAGAAGAAAATATTACTAACATGAAGCTTTACTCTGAGAATACGTATGGTGCCTTCGGCTGTCAGCTAAAGACAGTGTGAGGAGGGCTGGGGGAGGGCTCAGTCCATAAAGTGCTCACCACACAAGCCTGATGACCTCAGAGCCGGAGAACCCAGGAAAAGGTGCAAGGAGAGAATACAGAGTTGTCCTCTGAAACACGCACCCATGCACACACACACACACACTGAAAAATAAAACAAAGTTTAAAAGGTAGCATGACAGTATAGTAAAAACTGACAAAAGAGGCGGATTGTGTCCTCTTGCTCTGCTTCTCTTGTTTATTGTATATGACTCATACGTGAAGGTCAATATTGCTGGTTCATATTCAGAAATTGCTTGACTGATAGGCCCTGCGGTCTGGAAAGCTGGAGGCTACTATCTTATTTGTTTGCTGATCTATTATTAACAAGCCAGTGTTGAAATTATATGAGCTGATGTTTATTATGTATGAACATAAATAGGACCTTGATTATCTCAGTGGTTCATCTGAGATCATTTAATTTGTCTGCCTAATCTGAGTACTTCTTACCTCCTCTTCTGTTAGATTCCGCCAGTGCACTATAATTTAAAATGCATTACAATTAAAAACTCACCTGAGCTTGGGAGATGTACCTGTGCAGGCTAGAAAGGCTCAGATAAAGGCCGTGTCCCACAGTTTGTGGCTTAGCCTTGACGCCAGTGATTTCAGTGGTGGGCTATGAAGGTGACCTTGAAGGAGTCATTTGGAGGATGTGGACAGTATTGATGCTGGCCTTGCCTCCGCTAATGGACTCCCCCTCCTCTTTCTCTGGTGTCTTTGAGTAGCATGTGTTTTAAAATATTGCCTGTCTGCTTGCCACTGTCATTCAGTGCATGAATTTTGTGTCTGCAGGTTTGTTTTATCTTTCTTGGGTAAAATTAAAATTGTACCAAAGTTCTAAAGCGTGGATCAGACTCTTTGTTCCCTATTCTCCAGCCCTAGGCTCTTTGATGCTGTTTTAATAGGTGACTGGTTGCCAAGCATCAATATGTCAAAAGGGGGCTAACTCCAATTAGTAGAGTCCTGCTTGTGTTTCATTTGTGGAGCAAAAGGAACATTTCAGAGGTGGGTGTCAGCAATGATGGCCTCAGGTCCTGGCTTCTTTGTGACAGAGGAGGGATGAGCAGGGATGAGTGACAGGCAAGTCCACGTGCCTGCGCAGCCACAGGATGAAAACATGCTGCAGTGTACTGGTGTCAGCCCAGACACCACACAGAGGACTCTCTCTGCTTCCTGGGGCCAGAGCAAGCTGAGCACGGGAGCACTGGCCTTGAACTCCTCCCTGGCCTTGATTGAGAGTGAGCACAATAGTAGCTCCTCCAGACTTTATTATTTTGCGAAAGGTTAATTTTAGCTTTTAATCTTTCCCAGGATTAAATGGGCCCCTTTATAGATTGTGGTTTGTACTGCCAGCCAAGTTCTCTTCTGAGTCCAGCAGAGAATTGAAGAGAAACCCCTGACCTTTTCTAAACGCCGTCACAGGACCAGACTGTAGGCAGACAGTTGCAGCCTGCTGACTAGGCCGTTGTTCCAAAGCATGCACTGTCTCCATTAGAACTGTTCAGGTTCAGAAAGAAGTGAAGCTTGCCTGACATTTCAGCAGTGTGAGTGGAGAGATGGCAGCTCCTGAGGGAGATGCTAGCTGTGTGTCACGGCTCTTTATGCCTGCTCCCGTGCCGCGGGACAGACGAAGCTGGAGAAATACTCACTTGGTTAATTTGGGCTTAAGAGTGTGGTGGCGCACGCCTGTAATCCCAGCACTCAGGAGGCAGAGGCAGGCGGATCTTTGTGAGTTCCAGGCCAGCCTGGTCTACCAAGTGAGTTCCAGGACAGGCACAAAGCTACACAGAGAAACCCTGTCTCGAAAAACAAAACTAAACAAACAAACAAAAAGAATGTTCAAACAGGTGAGCAGGGGTCAGTGGGTTTGCATGGGGGACAGAGTGGGGTCCTGTGCTGCTCTCTGGTTGTATATCTGACTGTTATGTCTAGAAAGCTAACATGCAGCCTAATCCAGGGAATTAGTCAAGCCCCAGGAGAATTCTGGCCGGCTGATGATAGGAAAAGGTGATTAGGTTTGTGTTGGGAAATTGGGTTTTGCAAGGGAGATCGGGTTTGAAGTGTTGGGGTGTCGCAGGGGCAGACTCCGGGCGCTCAGAGCAGAGTTGAATCTGGTCAGCATCTTGACCTGAGCAAGGCCATTGCACTTCCGGGTCGCCTGTCTAGTGTGGCTCCGGCAGCAGTTCCTGTTTCTCTGGGCTCCTGTTTTCTCACTCCATGGAGCATTATGCAGTTCCCCGTTGATCCCTCCCCTTGAGGACAGTGACCAAGTGACTTCTTAGCTTGTTCCTTTGTATGTCTCCAGGCGTGCAGCCGACACTATACTGCAGGGCTGGTGTGGGGAGGGGGCGCTCCAGCCTTTCTGCTTGTGAGTTCTAAGGACTTCATTTAATCCTCGTGGCTACTTTCTGAATCTGGCTTCATTCATATGGTTAGTCAAGAGGCATTAGCTAGTACTGAGGTGCACCTTGCTCTCCCTGCTCTGTGGCATTTACAGATCAGTTAATTAAAGCAATCAGTTAACAGGTCCTGTGAGGACAGAGAGTAGCAGAGAAGGACAGCTTCCTGGGAGAGGTGTCATCTTTGCTATGACCTGAAGGATGACAAGGCACTGCCTAGACTGTAGAGCCATGTCATGGGGCCATGTTGGGAGGCCACACCTCAGTCAGATAGACCTGAGGCCAAGTCCCAGCTGTTCCAGTCTTGATCAAGAGACAGATCATTTACCATAGTGAGCTCTGCTGTGTGTGTGGTTGTAGGAAATTGACAAAGGTAAACACATGCACAAAAGATAATGCACATGAAGTTCCTGGGACACTCTATGAGCCTAGATACCAGGTGCTATTGTGAATATTTATTAATATTTTCAAAACCGTGCTTAAGATTTGTTCATTTTTATTGTGTGAATTCTGCTCCCAAGAGTACTGTCAGCATGGAGAAATGTTGTGGTTTACAGGTAGACTGAGTTGGAGTGAGGAAGATGGAGAGGGAGGCTGGGCCCTCTTACAGGACGGGTACTTGGGTCTGAGGACTGAGCAGCACCCACATTGTACTGGCAGGCGTGGGAGGCAGGGTTGGAGCCTTGCTAGCAGTATGTGGGTGGTCAGGGCATTTTATCAGCAGTCTTTCACAAATCAAATATGAGCACGATAGAGTCTTCTAAAGCTAACACATGATTACCCACAGTACACTGCAGTCCGAATCCCGAGCATGGGTGGTGTGTGTTTGTGTTTGTTTGGCAGCCATGGACTTTAGCCTCGACTGGATCTGGTGAGCAGGATTAAAGGAATGTGACATTTCAGGAAGGAGGAAGTCTAAAGATGAAAGGGAAGGAAAAAAGAAACCACAGCAGCCGGGCATCTGAGAGTGGGAGGAATGCTGGCCTGGGTCGCACTGGGCCATCACTGAAGCAGGTGGGGGAGTTGGGGGTTAGGCATGGCCTGGGCTCTCTGCTGGCCTCCTCCTCAAGGCTGCAGTGCTCAGGCTCCATGGTTTTAATCTGTGTAGTTAGGGCCCCACCTCCCTTCCTTCCCTTTCCTCTGAATCAGGTTGTCCTGATATGTGGCAAAGAGGGTGACCTGTGTCTGGGAGAGCTATCAGCAGAGGATAACTACATCCTGCTGAGTGAGGAGGGGCCTGCTCTTCAGGCTCCTGAGCTGAGTGCCTGCTCCCCGAGTGCCTGCTCCCCGAGGCATAGTGGAGAAGGTTGCCCTTGTCCACCAGTTACAGGAATTGACCTGAGGACAGAACTGTTCTGCAGCACCTTAGAGGGCACAGGCAGTAGGCCTGCCCTGTGAACGGAGGTGGTGCTAAGCCCAGCTCTCACACCTGTGGTCTCTTATCTTATTTTCCCAACCTGACAAGCAAAGAAATAAGCTAAAAACTCATAGAAGTTCCTCCATAGGTAAGTCCGTGTTGAAGAGAGGATATATTGGAGAAAACTCACTCAATGTCAGACGCTGGTGTTGTTTTTTAAGTTATAGGACTGTTGTCGATGATCTGAGCACAGCAGTGAATGGCTCTATCTAATCTCAGGTCTGTAAATGCTGGGTTGTTCCCAGCACTAGAGAAGTTGAGATTAGAAGAGCTGGAGTTTGAGGCCAGCCTGGTGTCCATAGTAAGAACCCTGTCTCAAGAAACTAAAGAAAGAAGAAACTGTCACTAAAATAGAAATAACCTGGCACATAAAACATAACAAGTGTTTAAAAAAAAAAGTTGCGCTGTTGCTGGTCATGATAACACGCCTTTAATCCCAGCACTCAGGAGGCAGAGACAGGCAATCTCTGAGTTAGAGGCCAGCCTGGTCAACAGAGCAAGTTCCAGGACAGCCAGAGCTACACAGTGAAACCTTGTCTCAAACCTCCCCACCCCCAGAAAAAAGAAATTAAGAAAGAAATGACTTTTCCCCTGCCCTCAGTTTGAAGGTGTACTAGTGTGTGTCCCAAGATTCAGCCTCACCTGTAACCTACTAGAGAGGCTGAGCCAGACACCGTTGCTGGAGCTGTAATGGACATTAATTCTGCTTCAGAAGAAGAGGTCTTGAAGACCACTCTCATCCATGATGCCTGAGCATATGGAATTCATGAGGCTGCCACAGCCTTAAATAAGCTCCAAGCTCATCTTTGTGTTTGCATCCAATTGTGATAAGGCTCTGTCTGGTAAGTTGGTGGAAGCCAAGTCAACTTAGCGCCAAGTCAACCTGATTAGGGTCGGTGACAATAAGAAACTAGGAATGAGAAGCTGGCTGCAGTTATATGGTGGTTAAGGACTATGGCAAAGAATCTCGGGCCAAGGATGTCATCAAAAAGTACTTCAGATGAAAGAAGTGAACAAAATTTTGGCTCACTAACAAAGGAGAAATTATAGAAAGACTATTCTCTGACTATAATGTAGTTAAACTGGAAGTCAGGAACAAAAAGTATCTTTAAAATTCCCAAATGTTTGAAAATTAAACAACATATGTGTAAATAGCATGCGGAAGGGAAGTTAGAGAATATTTCCAGTTGAATGAGATAAAACATGCAGCAGGTAACATATTTCAGTGGCTGTGGGATTTAGAAGGATTCATAGCAGCAGTAAAGTTTATGTTCGAACAGAAACAGTTGAGAGAAGTACAAATTACTGCCAGGACTGAAAGAAGGGTGGGAGTCACCGCAGACTCTAGACGGCGAAGGGATGGAGAGTAGCCGAACTCCCGCTACCATGCAAGCATGACCTTGATTCTCCAGCCTCCACATACAAAAGCAAGGTGTGGTTGCCAGCCTGGCCCAGGGTGGGTGAGAGACCCTGTCTCAAGAGAATAAGATAGGGAGTGACAGAGCAGAACACCTGGCATCTCTGGACACAGGCAAGCCACCCACACATACACAAACCCGAAGGTCACAGTGAGATACCACATTATGGCCAGAAGTTGGGGACTTAGCAGGAATAAATTCTTTGAAACATACCTTGTTTAGTTCATAAGGACTTGACTAGTCCATTAGAAGTTAAAGAAATTGAATGAATTCATGGTTTAAAACTTTCCTACAAAGTTGTTTTGCAAAAATCTCTCAAATAGAGGGAATAATGGGAATTCTACACACAAAGGTCCAGAAAAGAGAAATGGATTTCACATGAGTTTAGCTGCCCTTGGAGGTCAGAAGGCGGCACAGGATCCTTGGAGCTAGAGTTATAGGTCGTTGTGAGCCACCTGATGTCAGTGCTGGGAACTAAACTCAGGTCCTCTCCAAAAGGATCGAATGCTCTAATCACAGAGCCATCTCTGTAGCCTCAAAGCTTTACTTTTCACTATATGGATGTGAATTTGGGTAGGTGCGCTTGCATACAGATGCCTTTGGAAGACAGAGCATTGAATTCGCTGAAACTGAAGCGGCTGGTGATTATGAGCACATATGTAGGTTCTGGTACCTGAACTCAGGTCCTCAGATGAACACCAGTTCGCTAACGACTGAGCCATCTTTCCGGCCCAGCCTAAGAATGCTTACTAACACTAAAGGTAATTGCATGAAAACTAAATTATTTAGAAAACAGTAGCAAATAAAATTGAACAATGTGGATAAAGGGTAACGGGTTCAGGGTAAACCTTTAGTGGTAGAGTACTTGTTCAGCATGCTCAAAGCTCTGCATCCTATCTCCAGCAAAACACACACACACACACACACACACACACACACACACACACACCCTGAGAAAAGTGGCTGGTAGAAGAGGGTACAGATCCTTGATCTGTACTGTCCCCTGGTTTCTGTCATGTAAAAATTTCCACCATGACCAGGTTCAGACTCCAGGGTGAAGTCATTAAACTTGGAGTTTTAAATGTATAGACACTGGCTCTCAGGAACTGAGATGATTCAGTTCCAACACATAATGACCAGTGTTGTCACTGATCCCAGCAATGCAAGATGGAGTCAACATTTAGTCAGCATTCATTCCAACAAGGAATGCAGTTCAGCACAATAACAAACTAAAGAAAAAGATATTTGGCATGGTGGCACATGCCAGTAGATGCAGGAGTAGGAGGATCTCTGTAAGTTTGGCACTGGCCTGACCAACATAGTGAGACCCATGTTTAAAGGGGGGGGGGGGGGGCTCAGTAAGTGGAGCATGTGTGGCACAGGCATAAGGGTGCATGTCTGAGGTACATTCAGAACTGGGGCCAGAGACAAACAGATCTCCGGTCTCTCGGGGCAGCTGTTCTAGCTGAACAGCAGATGCAGGTTCAGTGAGAGACCCTGTCTCAAAATAAGGTGAAGAAGTAGCTGAGGAGTGCAGCCTAATCTCACACATATCCACCATACCTGCACACACACACACACACACACACACACACACACACACACACACACACATAACTGAGAAAGGAAAAGACAAAAACTTTGTAATTGTTTTTTTCTGTTTAAGAATTTATTTGAAAGGTAAGTTAATTTTATGATGATGAAATAACTGGATGTGTAATCTTCTATCCGGAGCCGTCGTCCAGCCACCTCTGAAGCAGTAAGGTGTGTGAATGGCCACTGCTGCCGCAGGAGCCCTGGACATTCAGAATCTGTTTGAAGATACAGAGTTTCATTAGCCTGGATATTCCTTGTCATTTCTCTTACCGATTCAGTATGTTGTACACTTTTCTTTGGGGATTGAATTCTAAACACTGTAGTCCAGGTGGACCTTCAACTCAAGCAATTTTCTTGCCTCAAGAGGCCCGAGCCTGAGATAAGGTAGTTGCAACCACCATACCTAGGAAAGTATACTCTTGCATGTTGAGAACAATAAACATTGTCCTTCTGGGAGGAGTACATCAGGGCAGAGCACATGGAACTTTGACGTTCAGCCTTGGCCTCACTCACAAGCACTCAGATTCCGTCCGGTACTCCCAATACTGCCGTCCGTGGAAGAGAGTTCTTTTTCAAGGGTTTATGGTAAACTGTTGCAGCCTGGTACATCAGATGGGTGCGGAAGACTTCGGATTTTTCATCAGAGCTTAATCAGCTGAACTAGGATTTCATCGAAGTGTCCAAGCAATGTAATTTAAGAATGCTTTACACTTCATAGTTATTTCCACCCCAGCTGATGCTCTGACAGTCAGTCTGCTTCGGTCCTTCGGTGTTGGGGATTGTCTGTCCCCCGGCTCATTGCTGGCTCATTTGCAGATGCTAGACTACCCCTCCCCATGAGCACTGCTTGCTCATACAGTGCTTAGGAGTAAATGGTGCTCGTGGCCAGTAACTCAGAGAGAGGAGAGTGAAATCCTCCCAGTTAATGCAGAACAAGTCTTCTGAGTTGTGTAAATCTGTGTAACTGGTTCATAAGTTTTACCCCCCCACACACACACAGTTAAGTGTGTTTGGTGCCTTGTACTGGAGCTGCCTTTTCATGATGGTGCCTCTTCCTCATATTCTATTAGGCAAATAGGATAAAGACCCAATTCTCCACTCTTTGGTGGTTACTTTTTGGCCAAGAAGCCTATCTTTTTTCTTTTTTTAGTTCCTAACTTTTTTCCTAGGTGCTGGGGTAGAACCAGGGCCTTGCACATGCTGGACAAGAACTCTACCACTGAGCTACCTCCCAGCCACAGGCAAGCGCTCTACTACTGAGCTAAATCCCCAACCACTGACTCCTTTAAAATCTTTGTATCGACTGCTGGGGCTGGAGCAATGGCTCAGCAGTTAAGAGCACTTGTTTTTGTGAAGGACTTGATTTGGTTCCCAGAACCCACAAGGGAGTTCACAACCATTTTTGTGTTCCCTTTTTGGAAACCAGACATGCAAGTGATACACATGTTTGCATGCAGGCAAAAACTCATACACATAAAAATAAACAAATCCTAAAAGAAAAACTTAAAAAAAAAATCTTTGTAATAAATCCTAGCATTTTGCTTGATGTGTAGGTTTGGTGCACATTATGCTGGTGGATGGACAAATGGAGGGGTTTTGAGGAGTCCTCATTCTCTGAGGTTTTCGGGTCAACACTGGTGCGAGACTCAAATGTTTACCAATGAAATGGCAGTTCCAATTCTAGATGTTTTAAGTACTTGTCTGCCCATTACAGAGTGAGCCAGAAGACATCATTTAGCATTCCTATGGAGCTTCTGCGAGGTCTCAATGATCCACAAAATGGGAAGAATGCCTTCTGGCGGGCCCAGTGTTACGTGATAATACTGATTACAGTTGGCAACATTAGTACAGTCTGTGTGCTCTTCTGCTCTTAGTTTACAGTATCATACAAAATGATGGGTGTCCTTGTTTTTGTGTGCATATATGGCGTCCTGTTTGTTTGTGCAACTTCAGTATGTACAAATGTTATTTTTGAGATCCATGTGTAGAACTGGGCCTGGTGGTACGGGCCTGTAACCCCCACTGCTCAGGCCAAGGCTAGAGGATCAAAAGTTCAAGGTTCGCCTGAGCAACCTAGTGAGACCTTGTCTCAAAAAAGGGAGCGGGGCCTGGAGAGGTGGCTTCATGGTGAAGGGCAGTTGCTGTTCCTCCAGCACCAATACCATGCCTCCTACAACTTTCTGGAACTCCAGCTTGAGGATCTGCTGTTCTTTTCTGGCCTCTGTGAGCACCCACATACATGTGTGTACACTTACACAGACATACTCACATACATAAATAAAAGTAAAACAAGTCTAGAGAGATGGGTCAGCGTTGAGAGCATTTATTGCTCTTGCAGAGGACCCAGGTTTGATTCTCAGTGGTGCACAACCACTTGTAACTCCAGTACCAGGGGATTCGACCCCCTTTTTCTTTTCCTTTTTATTTATCATGTATACAGCATTCTGCCTACATGTTTGCTTGCACACCAGAAGGGGGCACCAGATGTGTAGATTGTACCATGTAGGTGCTGGGAATTGAACTCAGGACCTCTGGAAGAGCAGCCAGTGCTCTTAACTGCTGAGCCATCTCTCCAGCCCCCTTCACTCCCTTTTTCTGACCTCCTCAGCACCAAGCATGCACATAGATAACATGCAACCAAATCAGTCATAAAATAAGTCTGTAAACCTTTGAAAAAACAAAAACAAGCCACCATGTGAGTATATTTGTACCCGTTGAGGATGGTTCAGGCGCTGGAGCACCACTGTACTCCTTTAAATTACTGTAGTAAGGAGGGTTTGTTACTGTACCTGTTGGTTTGCTGTCTGGTTCCCACTCACCTGCTCTTCACTGTATGATCCCCATGAGGTACACGTTACAGTGTCATCGGAATAGGCTGGAAGGATTTCCGAGTCTTGAAGGCATGGTAACAGGAGTTAATGTGGTCGACAACATGTCAAAGATGGTTTGCAGGTAGGCTGAAACAGCAGACGTTTGGCTAATTTAGAAAGGTAGACTATGCTGGTAAGATGGTTTAGTGGGTAAAGGTATTGGCTGCCAAGCTTGACAGGAGTTCAATCTGAGTCCCACACGAAGGAAGGAAAGACCTATCTTTGCCTGCAAGTAGTCTTCTGGCCTCCACAGGGGCACTGTGGCACACATGTAATAAACAAACAAACAAATAAATGTAATCTAAAGACAACACCAGACTGGGAGCCAGGCATGGTAACCCACACCAGTAATCACAGCACTCAGATTGTGGAGGTAGGAGGATCACCAACCAGTTCTAGGCTAGCCTGGGCTACATTCTCACAAACAGAAAATAGCCAGGCTAGATCGGTACTCATTCCCAAGGATGATTAGGCAGAGAGCCTTGCTCCGTAAGACTTGAATTTCTCCTTTTGCTTGGTGGCTCTAAGAAAAGAATCATTTATTTAGGATAACGGATATTACCATACTACCTCTTGAAATTTTTGGTTATCAAAACCATACTAAATTACTCCATAGCGCTTGACAGCGGGAAGTTATCACTGCGCATCATGAGTCTCAACATCCAGGACACTCGCTGTTTGTACACTGTTCACTCTTACTCATAATGGTGTTTTTCCATCAGGGATGGATGAATGAGATCTACAACTATGATCCAGAAACTTACCATGCGACTTTGACGCACTCAGTCTTTGTCCGGCTTGAGGGTGGAACCTTAAGACTTTCAAAACCCAACAAAAACATATCCAGAAGGGCAAGCTACAATGAAACGAAGCCAGAGGTTACCTACATCAGCCAGAAAATCTACGACCTCTCAGACAGCAAGGTGAGTCTGGGTGATTCTGGAAGCTGAGCTTGAATAAACAGAAAGCATTTGGGATCTAGATTGCTATTCTGCACCCCACCCCATGATGACAGCATCCCATACAGTAACTGTGAATCACTGGGCATCCTTTGAAATGCAGCAACTTTGAGTGGGCCCACAGCCTGGATTTCTATGAGCTTCCAGTGCCACAGCTCCATGGACCACACCTCCAGGACCAAGGGTTCTCTGCACTCAGAATTTGGACTTTAAAAGCTGATTATGCTGATTGTGGCTGGGGATGCAGCTAGGTTGGTAGAGTGCTTGTACATACACAAAGCCAGGGGTTCCATCCCCAGTACCACATGTGCCAGCTGTGGTGGCACAAACCTGTAACCTCAGGAGGCTAAAGCAGGATCGCTATGATTTCAAGGCCAACCTGGGCTACATAGTTAGTTTGAGGCCAGGCTGGGCTACATAGTTAGTTTGAGGTCAGCCTGGGCTACATGGTTAGTTTGAGGCCAGGTTGAGCTCATCTATATGGTGAAATCGGGTCTCAACCTGCTGTCCACTCACACCCTTTAAAAAAAAAATCCACTGGACTTTTAGTCTAAAAGCATTGTGTTGTGGTGCCAGGTATTGATAAAAGCTCTGTAAAATGTAAAAATTGTGCACATGCCAGTACATTTTGATTAGGTACTGTTTTTATTTTTGTAGAAAAAAATATATTTTTATTACACACAGACATAGGTTCTCTGTTCTTATAACTCATAGGAGTGGTCTTTAAGTTCCTCCACAGTAATGGAAGTATGTAAAGTAGTTGCTCTATAGATTCATCCTTGAGTTGATTCCCAGCATTGACCTGCATTTCCTGTCTAGACTGGAGATACTTTTCCCCCCAGATTAAGATTCATCTAGGACCATTAAGCCAGTTAGTATCCAAGCCTATTTGACAATAATCAGAGTAATGTTACTGCTCTGCTACTGCTACCTAAAAATAAAAGATATTTATAGCTCTTGTGTACTTCTTAAATATCTTCACTTCGGAATTTTGAGGAATAACAAGTCATTTCTAAAAATTTTGCGAGGGTTGGGGATTTAGCTCAGTGGTAGAGCACTTGCCTAGCAAGCACAAGGCCCTGGGTTCAATCCTCAGCCCCAAAAAACAAAAACAAACAATAAATAAATGAATAAAAATTTTGCTTTCTACAGTCAGGTTACAGACAGGTGGGTGGTAAGAATTACTTAACTTCTAGCATTTTAGTCAAGGGCTCAGAAAGGCTTACTTTCTGATACATGTAATATTGATATACAAGGTAGATAGTCTGGATGTAAATCGCCATTTGCCTTTCTCCATAGATTTATCTTGTACCTAAAAGTCTGGCTCGCAAACGAATCTGGAATAAAAAGTACCCCATTTGTATCGAGCTTGGTCGGCAAGATGACTTTATGTCCAAGGCTCAGACGGATAAGGACACTTGTGAGGAGAAGCCACCTACTGAGAAAGAGCTGGCGAGTGAAGATGTGAAGAAGCCACCCCAGCCTCAAGAGGGGACGAAGTCTAGCCAGAGAGACCCGATCCTGTATCTGTTTGGGAGAACTGGCCGGGAAAAGGAAGGGTGGTTTAGGAGGTTCGTCCTGGCGTCTAAACTGAAGTCAGACCTCAAGAAGCTGCCCGGCGTTGCTGGAGGTAAATCAGGTAATAGCGTTTGTGCTAAGTGGGTATCTGTTTAAAGGGCTTGTGGGAAGAGGAGGGGGGAGTGGCAGGCAGGCGGTCCACCTTCAGTTCATTATTACTCTCTGCCACCCCAAGTGTGTTGTCATGATGTGTACCTTCTACGATAACCACTACCGCCCTTTGTACCGAGTCATTGTTCCAGTGATGGTCCATTTGTGGGCATATGTGGTTAGCCTGCGGTGACATCCGGGATCTCTTTTCTTGGTATTCTCATAAAAGCAGCTACAGGAGACCCTTGTCTGAAGGAAGTGGTAAGAGCAGAGTCCTTTAATTTCAGGACTAGGGCATCAGGCAGGTGGATCTCTGTGAGTTTGAAGCTAGCCTAGTTTACATAGTGAATCCCAGGCCAGCCAGAGCGACATAGTGAGATCCCCGCCTCTGCCATCCGAGTGCTGGCATAAAGGCGTGTGCCACCATGCTCAGCTGTATTTGGTTATTTTTAATGACCTGCACTTCTGACACAAAACAGTCAGTGGTAAGAGCCAGGAGTCTGGAAGGCCTTGGTACCCACCGTACACTGAAATCAAGCAAGCCTTCACTCTGACACCATCAATACCTTGATTAGCCTTAAAACACTGTGGGTTGAGGTGGCACTTCAGGCAGCGGGTGAAGACTACTGTATTTCAAAGCCCAGCTGCTGGGCACTTTACATACTAAAGACTGTCTACCTGTGCATCAATATTACATGTGTCAGAAAGGTTAGCCTTTCTGACCCTTTGACGAAAATGATGGAAATGAATGTATGAACAGCCCACAAGGTGACACCAGTCTCCAAGACCAGGCACCTCTGTAAATACCGCACGACAGAAGAAGTCTTGCTGGCTGACTCAGGCCTGTCCTCTCTCAGGGATGCCATCACTTAGGGACATAGGTTTTATTGGCAACTCACGGTGCAGGTTCTGACTCAGGAGACCCAAGCAAGGATGGAGAGTCCAAATTTTAGCACTAAGGTCTAGTTTAGTCAGAAGTGGCTGCAGGAGGAACAGAACCCGGGGAGAGCGGAAAGCCATGAGCTCCCCAGCACAGTTCCAGTGTGATGTTACCAAGAGCCAGGCGTGAAATGTAGAATGGTGATCGCTCCTATGCGCTGTCCCAGCCCAGGTGAAGACGCTGCCCCGTGGCAGGGGACAGCAGCCATGCTGTAGTCGGGTTTTCCTCTCCTGACCTTGAATAGGGGGAGAAACATTCTTGGCTCTGTCTTTTTAAATTGTTTTTTATTCATTAACTAATCTCTAGAGTTTATTTTGGTTACTGCATTTTCTCTTAAAGTCCTTCTCTTCTTCTAAATTCCAATCCAGGATACCACATTGCATTTAGTTTTTATAAAAAAAAAAAAAAACAGTGTGAGTGGGGATATAGCGTCATCCTGACATTAAAATGATTAAAAGTCAGACTTTGAAGTGGTTTGAAAATGGTGAAAGATCATAAAAAGTTTGAACTCTAGGTAAAACCTGAGGTCATCAGTCCTGGAAAGAACCTAGCTATAAAAACAAAACCCCAAGTTAAAGTAGCCTTCCCCAGTGTTTGTACGACCAGAGAGAGAGCTGCTAGTCAATGGCAGGAAATGAGCAAACACCACCTGACCGACTTGATCGTCACCTCTCTGTCCCTGCTCACACAGACACCTGAGCCAGTCGATCGGTGTCAGCACTTCATGCTTAAAACCCTCTGTTGCAACATGATGAGCTGAACCTGGGGTCACGCTCCAGGTGCTTGGCCGTCAGGCTCCTGCCTTCCCTCCACCCACGCTTCCTCTCCTTTGTGTGTCTTCATGAGACTTCCCATGAAGAAGCAAGATTCAGGGCTGTTCTCTGTTTGGAGCATTCTTCTGCCAGGGCAAGGAAAATGGCAACGCTTTCATCAAAAGATAGTGCAGGTGTCCCTGGTGGATGTCGGTGCCAGGTCAGCAGCCTTTGGCAATGCTGGGTACAGGCAGTTGTGACTTACCTTCCCACGTGTCTGACTTCAAGGGCAGCGACTCTGCCTTGTCCTCCCAGTTAGCATGGAATAGGTCCAGAGAAGGTACGTGATGAGTGATCTGTTGAATGAAAGATGGCATCTTTGAAATGCCCTGAGCTGTGGATGGACAATTCATTAGCTTCCTGCCCACCCTCCGTTTACTCTGTTAACATTCACAGGTCCTCCCTGGCTGGAGGGTACATTGGCACTGTGTTTTATGTTTTCCTAAAAGATCACTGGGAGCAAAGAAAAAGATAGCCACCTGGTGTACTCTGCTGCCCCCATTCCAAAATTACCCCAAAGAATAAAAACCATTCTAAAAATCACCTAATGTTAGAGCAGAAAGTATTTTTCAGGGTAAAGGTCTTTAAAAATCATTTGGTGGGTGGCATTTTAGCTGCTTTTCCATTTAAGGCGTGGATGTTTCGTTTATTCCTGACCTTTTTTTCCACCCGTGTTAATAGATATCACTTCTTACCCCAGGGCTTTTGCCCACCCACAGCAGACACAGCAGTCCCTCGGGGCACCTGACCCATAGCCGGAGCAGCAGCAAAGGCAGTGTGGAGGAGATGATGTCCCAGCCCAAACAGAAGGAGCTGGTGGGCAGCGTGCGGCAGAAGGTTCTCCTGGACTACAGTGTGTACATGGGCAGGTGTGTGCCCCAGGACGAGCGAAGCCCCCACAGGAGCCCTGTGCAGAGTGCGGAGAGCAGCCCCACCGCTGGGAAGAAGGTAAAGCTGCCAGGCAGGCCTTCCTGCTCTCCTTACACTCACCTTCATGTGGGAGGGATTCATGCCAGGCCCTCCCTAGTCCAGGTTCCAAAGACATGGTGATGAACTAGACATGGAAAGGGAGACAGCACAGTGAACACTGGGTGGCGGGAAGAAGTGAAGCTGGGTTAAAGGTGATGGAGAAAGGCCCCACTGCTTGTGTTATCTGGGTCTCTTTGAGGAGGTGGTCAGTGAGCCACAGTGATACATGCTAGAGGGACATTCCAGAAGGGGCCCCACTGTCTGCAAAAGCTCCGTAGCAGGAATGCAGTTGGGATACTCAAGGGACAGCATTGAAGCCTGTGTGGCTGGGCAGCAAGCAAGGACAAGAGGGTGGGGGGTAGCAGATGTGGAGGGTGGGCGGGGCCTCTTCAGGTCTGTTCTGAGGGAGATAGGGGGTTCTGGGAGGGCTTGAACAGGGAGTACCATTGTTCTAAGCTTAAGTGACTCTCCATGGAGAAAGGCTGTGGGGAAGGAGTAGGTGGAAGGCCATGGAAGGGTGGGCTGAGAGCCGGTGCTAGTGGGTGGTTGGGAAAGAACTAACTGGTTTTGCTAATGGACAGATGTGGGCTGTGAGGGGAGGCTGGAGTGATGCCTAGTTTTTGCACCTGATACCACGCTCTAGGTAGGAAGGTCATGGGGTCACTGGTGGTAGACTCCAGTGCCTTCGGGGTCATGGGTGGTCCTCTGCTTTGTCACTGCTTTTGAAGATTTAGCATGAGAACGACTTCAGAGTGTAGCAAGCCGGACATTGACTTAACAGTCACTCAGGACACGAACGTTAATACACACTGCCGTACAGCAGACTTGTCTGGGCACTCTAGAATTACTCTAATCCCAAGAAAATCCTCACAAACTAGATCTCTCCTTGATGTCGATGGGGAAGCAGAGCCGAGAGAAGTTAGGTTGCTCAAGTATACAGCTGCTGAGTAGTGGAGTGTCCCTAATGTCACCTGTGACTCTGATGCCCCTTGGACTGCTGGGACTGTCGTGCTGATGAGCACTCTGAAGTCAGCCTGTCCTGGAGGCCTCCTGCCTCTGCTCTGCCCCACTGTTTTGAGGCCTAGCCCCTGCCTTCAGTCCCCCTGCCTCTTCTCTTGGCTAGCCAATCGTGTGTGACCTCTTGTCATGGCCAGACTGCTGCCTTCAATGAGGAACGTGGTGCCTTCCTCTTCTGCCTTTGGCTGCCCTTTGGTTTACTTGTTCTCTGGAGTCTCTTCTGTGCAGAGGTGACTGACCGCAGCAGACCTGACCCATGTGAACTTGTCAGCTCCAAGACTGTGTGGCTTTGCTGGCCTCAAGCTCACTGCCTCCACACACATTCTGAATTACCAGCTCTGGTGAGAGGCTTCCCTCTAGGCTAGAGTAGGTGGCACCCTCTCTTCTAGGAGTGTGCCAGCTGCCTGTGGCAGCTCCTCCTCCTCCTCCTCCCATTCTCTTTATTTAAGGACATCAATAGTTTTGATCTCATCAGATCCAAGAACAGAGAACACTACATGGCAAGGTTGATAAAAAATCTTTCTGAATGGTTTTCTCACATTAAAAATCAAAACAAAGCTGGGCAGTGGTGGCACACACTTTTAATCCCAGCACGCCGGAAACAAAGGCAGGCAGATCTCTGAGTTTAAGGCCAGCCTGGTCACCAGAGAAAGTTCTAGGACAGCCAGGGCTACACAGTGAAGCCCTGTCTCAAAAAAAACAAAACAATAAATAACTACAAAGCTGAGCATGGTGGCACACTAATGTAATCCTAACACTCACGAGGCAGAGTCAGGAGGATTGATTGCCATCCTGGGTTATACAGTGAGAGCCTATCTCTAAAGAAAGACTAAGAACATAGTGCCTGGAGATGGCTCAGTGGATACAGCACTTGCTGTTCAATCCTGATGACCTGAGCCCAGTACTTGGAGCCCACTTAGAAGCTCCAGCTCAAGAGAGGGACCACCCCCCCCCCTTATTAATGTAATGATAACTGCCATGCTCCAGGAAAGCAGAGAGAGAATTGCATAGGACTGTGTGTGGCTCACTGTCTCCGACAGACATTTGAGGAAAGTGAGCTTGGCTCCCCAAATCTGCTTGGCCTGCCTGAAGTGTGTCGGGGCCATATCCTGGCTCTTGGGGGTCTGGTGGTGTGGGCATCCTTGGATAAGGTGCAGGTGTTAGTCTACGGGTCCACCACTGAGACAAACAACCCCAAGGTTGTTGCTTCAAATAACAGCTACTCTTGGTTTTCCTCACAGACTTGTAATTTCATCAGGGGAGGCAGGAGAGGACTTCTGGCTGCTCTGCAGTCACCAGGGGAGGCTGGAGAATGACCCATTGCCCAGAGGTAGTTTCTAGTTGTGGAGTGGAGCTCAGCCAGGGCTGAAGGCTGGGGGCCTTGGTTCTTCCTCTTGTGGCCTAGGTTTCCTTCAGGCACGCATTCCTAGGGAAAGCAGGAAGCAGACTGTAGACTGCTGCTGTTGATCAGCGGTCATGGAAGCTCCTGGGTCTGGTCAAGGAGAAGGGCATAGGCCCCACCCTTCCCAAGGGAAAGTATGGTAGGTGGAAAATGAACTCTGCCAGGGTCCTCCTGTCCTGCACTACACAGTGCTCCTGTACCATATGGTACTGTGCTCCTGTACTGTGCAGTGCTCCTGTCCCGCACGGTGCTCCTGCACTACAAGGTGCTCCTGTCCCGCACGGTGCTCCTGTACTATGCAGTGCTTCTGTCCAACACGGTGCTCCTGTACTATGCAGCACTTCTGTCCTGCACGGTGCTCCTGTACTATGCAGTGCTTCTGTCCCGCACGGTGCTCCTGTACCATATGGTACTGTGCTCCTGCACTACACGGTGCTCCTGTCCCACACGGTGCTCCTGCACTATGCAGTGCTCTGTCCTACTGTACGAGTCAGCAGAGCTGGTGCTGCACCAATTTAATACTGCTTTTGTGATTTGAGCAAATGATTCCCACCCTATGAAATACTAACGTGGTCCCCCATTTCTCTGCTGCCCCTGTTTGCTCCCAGACAGGCAGGTGCCTTAGTGTCGATTTGTTGTCTGCGTGTGTCATTCCATCTTCTGTTTTATCCAGAGTTTTGTGTACGGTGGTCCATTCACAAACACTTTCTGAAATCACTGTATCCATTCTTAGAATTCATTCTCATCTTTTTAGACAGATCCGGAGACTCCGATGGGTGGAGGATGTTCTTTAGTTTAAGGTTTTCCCCAATATTTTGCCATTTCTGGCAGTGCCGGGATGAATAACATGTGAGTGTGCTTTCACGTTGTTGGGGCTGTCTTCAGTGCTGAAATCCTGAAAGCAGGATTACTGGGTCAGAAGGTGAATGCACATGTGCTTTGGTTAGAGACTGCCAAATTCCATCCCGAACAGTCACACCAGTGTTCATTCCTACCAGGAAGGTATGGCACTGCCCATTTCCCTGACCTCACCAAAGGTGGGCCTTTTGGATATTATCAGTGTTCATCCCTTTGGCCAAAATTAGGACATTTCCTCAAGTCCATATCACCTCCAACATCACAAGTCCAAAAGGAGGGCCTTAAAGGAGTCAGAGACACAAAAGATCCTTTGACATTTCCTCAAGTTGCTCCAAATTATGTTTTCAGACTTGGCCAGCACCCAGATGTTCACCCAGGTTCACATGTCCCCTCTTTCATACAGGGGGCTTTGGACACTTTGTTCTATTTACCCCACTTCCTGACATCTCCCCTTGCTGCTCCCTCTTACACACCGTAGTCAAAACATTTCTGTCCCTGAAGGTAGGGCTCCAGAGTGTCCTGAGCACAGCCACACATTGATCTCCCTTTAAGTTATGTGCCCAATGCTAAACAGGTTAGCCAGCTGGTTACAGGGTGGACAGGCCAGTGTTAGGTCTCTGGTGCTCAGGAGCTGAACCCCACTTCAAAACACCCAGATGAACTTTCTCACTGGGACCACCAGCTCACAAATAATAACATGGAGACTCACTATTAATTATAAATGCGTGGCCTTAGCTTAGGCTTGTTCCTAACTAGTTCTTATAACTTAACCCATATTTTTTAATCTATGTTCTGGCATGTAGTTCTTTACCTCATCTCTCCATACTGCTCATTCTGCTTCCTCCGTGTTTGGCTGGCAACTCACTGGCAACCCCACCTTTCTTCCTCTCTGAGTACTCTCTGTCCCCAGAAGTCCCACCTAACCTCTTCCTGCCTAGCTAATGGCCATTCAGCTCTTTATTACACCAATCACGGTGACACCACTTCACACAGTGTAAAGGAATATTCCATAACAGGCCACAGGCTAGTACTGCGTGTGAAACAGTTCTAAACATTACTGGCAGTTAACTCTTACCCATAATAATTAAATACAAGATCAGAAGGTTTGGTATAGAAACAACTTAAAGCCATTAAGCTGCATTTCAGTTATAAAGTAACACTGGTTTCTAGATGTTTAATGTCTGGTTTTAGGTGATTTAAGTCATAATTCAAAAAAATTCTTTTAAAATGTCTCCAGGTGGGATAATCTTACTTCTGGTTTATGGGTGTGTCGGGAGGTGGGGTTGAGGGGACACCCTGCAGGTCAGCTGCACACATGCCCTAGATTTGAGACCAGGGAGTGTGTGCCATGGAGTTGGCTGCTGGGAGAGAAGATTGCCTGGGCAGGAGTGTGTGTGCCCATCCTCCAGTGTGAAGCTGCGGCACTTAGATGGCTTGAGGCGCTTGCCTCCTCAGCCCTCCCATGAAAAAGAAGCCGCTGGGGTAGAGAGCCCTGCTGTCGCTGTCACTCGGCTTTGTGTGTCTCCTCCCCACCCCCACCCCCGACAGGGTTTCTCTGTGTAACCCTGGTTGTCCTGGAACTCCCTCTGTAGCCCAGGCTGGCCTCAAACACACAGAGATCCGCCTGCCTTGCCTCCCGAGTGCTGGGACTGCCCAGCTGTGAGTTCTGTTTTTGACTTAGTGTCTGTGAGCTGGGTTGTAGAACGGTACCACCTGTGTTAGAGGGTAAGCATTGTGTGGGCAAGAGTCAGCTGGAGACCAGGAGACCTGAACCAGATAGAGGTTCCCTGGGCTGCGTCCTCCTCTCAAAGTGGGTTTTTCAAACATGTAAAACTGGAAGTGGAAAAATGCTTATTATAAATGAAAGATGTGAAGCAATGTGTCCAATTTAAAAATAAAAATTTAAAGGAGACAGAAAGCCAAGAAAAGTCATCAAGGAAAAGAGTAGTTTTTATTTTGTAAGCTTTTCTACATGTGTTTAGTGTGTGTGTGTGCATGTTAAATGTACATGCGTGACTGCCGTGGAAATAGGAGGCCGACTTTCTAGAGTCAATGCTGTCTTTGTACCATGTGGGCCCCAGGGATTAAACTCTGGTCATAGCTGGGCATGGTGACGTAGTCGGGAAACAGAGGCAGGTGAATCTGAGTTCGAGGACAGTCTAGTCTACATAGTGAGTTCTGGCGCAGCCAGGGCTACACAGTGAGAGCCTGTCACACAAGTAAATGAATAAATAAACAAGCAAACAAAAACTCAGGTCATCGAGCTTGGTGGCGAGTACCTTCCCCTGCTGAGTCATCTCGCTGGCCCAAGAATAGCCTTTTAGTAATGGATGTGGGAACAGCTGGATAGCCAGAGGCAGGAGCATGATGCTGAACTCCTGCCTCACACTCCTTACAGAATTACCTTACAGTGGTCACAGACCTCAGGGTAAAGGATAAAACTATAAAACACAAAACAGCATTAAAGCTTGAGTTAGATGAAGCCCCCTGAGCAGGGTATGGGGGTACACACCAGTAACTCTAGAACACAGGAGACTGAGAGAAGAACATAAGTTCAAGTCTGCTTAAAATAAGCTAATGAAGCAACAAGAGAAAAATAAAGGTCCTACTTAAGACCACATAAGCAAACAACCAGAGTAAAGTAAATTGGGCTGTAATGACTCGGTATCGGCCCAGGACCCCAAGACCAAGATCTCAGCACAAAGGAGATTTATTTGCCCCAGATGGACAGAGGGCAGGGATAAGAGGCAGAGAAAGGAGACAGAGGGGAAGGGAGCCAGGGAAAGGGGACAGGCATATTTGTCCCAGAAGGACAGGGACTGCCTCTGGATAGAGAGGAGACAGATGTGGCCCATAGGAAAATGGCGGTTGATAAAGATAGGGGGAAACCCTGGGTTAGGATGAGCTGTTTAATTTTAATTAGACATGTTAGTTAGGTGAGCCAAAGGGGGCTCTTGATTGCTAATCCCAACACTTTGATAGCTGGACCTTGGTGGTCAGCCTCAGGAGGAAGAAGTGGCCAAAAAAGGGACTAGACCTCGGTGTCTAGCTTTAGGAGTGTAATCTAACGGTTTTTAGCAAGGCAGAGGGCATTGGGGAGAAGGGCAGGGCCTGCCAGAGCCATGTTTGCCATGCCCAGGCTGACTAGAGGCCCTTCCTGGTCTCCATCCAAACCCAAACCTTTGGTGCTATAAACAGTGCCATCAAAAGCATTGAAAGAGGGCTAGCCAGATGACTCGGTGGGTACAGTGCCTGCTACCAAGCCTGATGACCTGAGTTCAATCCCAGAACTCACATGGTAGAGAGACTCACTCCTACACACTAAATACAAATAAAACAAAATGTAATCAAAGCAAAATTTCAAGTTAAAAACAACAAAACAAAACAAAACAGGCACTAGAGAGATGGTTCAATGGTTAAGAGCACCTACTGCTCTCCCAGAGGACCTGTACTTGCTTCTCAGTACTCAGATCAGATGGCTCACAACTGCCTGTAACTCCAGCTCCAAGGGATCTGATGCTCTCTTTGGGCTCCCTAGGCACCTGAGTTTGTGTGACACACACTCTATACAGACACACATAGGTGCACAAAAATAAAAATAATTATTTTTAAAAGATAACCCACAGAGTAGGAGAAAACATTTGCAAACTGTTTCTCTAATATGGGTCTAATAACCAAAATATATAAAGGAGTTATATGGATCAATATTAAGGCCATAAATAATTGAATTAAGAAATAGGTAAAGGGGACTGGAGAGATGGCCCAGCAGTTAAAAGTACTGCCTGCTCTTTCCAGAGGACACCCAGGTTCAATTTCCAGCACCCACATGATAGCTCACAACTGTCTGTAACTCTGAGATCTGACACCCTCTCAGAGACATACATGCAGGCAAAACACCAATGCACATAAAATAAAAATACATTTTTTAAAAAAATCAAAAAAAGGGTAAAGGGGTAAGGAGATGGCCCATTCAGTAGAAGAACCTGCTTCATGAAGACCTGCGTTTGGATTTCCCAGCACCCATGCAAAGTCAGGCATGGTGCATCTGTAACCCCTAGCTAGGGAGGGAGAGGCAGGTAGATCCCTGAAGTTCAGTGGCCAGCCAGCTTAGCTTAGTTGATAAGCACGAGGTTCTATGAGAGACCATGTCAAATACTAAAGTGTGAGGACTAGAGAGATGGCCGAGCAGTTAAAGTGCAGACTGCTTGTGCAGAGGACCCGTTCGGTTCCCAGCACCCACGTCGGGATCACACCGTCTGTCATTCCAGCTCCAGGGCATCTGATACACTCCTTTGGTCTCAGTAACTGTGCTCATGTGTGCTTACCCTTCCCCCACACCATTAAGAGAGAAATCTTTATAAACTAATAAGGTAGAGAAGAGGTCAAGATTCCCATTATTGACCTCTGGGCTCCATGCACACACGTGCACATACATGCACACACACATATACATGTGTGTATATACACTACATATGCATATGTAAAGGGGTCTAGAGTGAAAGCTCAGTTGGTAAGTAAGAGCTTGCTTGCTAACATGATGACATGAGTTTGACATGAAACCCACATAAAAAAGCCAGATGTGGTGGCATGTGCTTGTAATCCCAGCCCGAGGAGACAGACAGGTGGAGTCTCAGCTCGCTGACCAGCCAGTCTAGCCTATCCAGTGTGTCTCAAGTCCCACACAGAGACCCTGTCTCAAAAACCAAGGTGGACAGCCTAAGGGACAGTATCCAGAGTAGACCTGTGGCCTTCCTACACACACACTTGCACACACATGAACATGAACACACAATCAGTGGGTTAGGAGGCTGGAGAGATCCAGAGGATCCAGGTTCAAGTTACAGCAACCACATGGTGGCTCACAACTGTCTGTAACTCCAATCCCAGAGTATCCAAACCCTCTTCTGGCCTCTACAGGTACCAGACATGAAAATCGTGCACAGACATACGTGCAGGCAAAACACTCATATACACAAAAATAAATTTTAAAGTGGGTCAAGGATCTGGATAGGCATTTCAAAGAAAAGTATAGGAGGGTTGAAGAGATGACTCAGCCATACAGAGTGCATGCTTCTCTTGCAGAGGACCCAAGTTCAATTCTCAGAGCTGACAACTACTTGTAACTCCAGCTCCAGGCAGGGGATCCAATTCCTTTGGGCTTCGAGGGCTCTGGCCTGTTTGAACACCTGCACTCAAGTGCCCAAACCTACACACACACACACACACATACACACACTTTTTAAAAACAACAAAAATCTTTTTCCAGGACAGCCAGGCTTGTTACACAAAAAAAATCCTGTCTCAGTGGGAGGGGGTGTCCCTAAAAATGAAAGTATGGTATTGATACATTGGTCAAGCCTGGTGTCATAACTCTGTAATCCTAGCACTTAGAAGATGGAGGCAAGAAAATCAGAAGTCAAGGTCCATCCTCAGCTACAGAATGAGTTTAAGGCCAGCCTGGGCTACATGAGACTCTGTCTTATAAAACCATTTTTTTAGGGGTAGGTAGAGGGGAGCCAGACATGGTCTTACTATGTAGACCAGGCTGGCCTCTAATTCGCAGAGATCTGCCTGCCTCTGCCTCCCAGTGCTGAGATTAAAGGCACATGCTATTACCCCGATCCATTCAAATTTTTAAAAATATTGATACACTGGAAAAAGACTGAAATTGGATTTGATGATGCATGTCTGTAATCCTAGTACTCAGGAGGCTGAAGTGGGAGGCTTGCCAGTTTAAGTCATCATGGGCCTTTAAGGTGTGTGAGGGTGGCAGGGAGTTTGGAGGCACTCAAATAAAATATAGTGAAAATGTTTCTGTTCTGTCTGGGAAGAGATCATGTGTGTGTTCTATAATGAATATGCATTGTTTTAAAATCAGGAGAAATAGCCACGCAGTGTGAAGGAAGTGTCCTGCTGTGTCTACTCTTGGGCCAGGCTGCCACATGCCACATGTGCCACCTTGAGACAGCAGCCCTGCATGACCAAACTCAGGGGCAGAGGCTTGCTCTCTCTCAGCAGAAAGGCACTCCTGGTCTCCCATAAAACAGAGTACATCTGTGCTGAGTTGGGCATAGAAGTTCATTTTAAATACAGTACTCCCCAAGAGCTTTATAGACAGTCTCAATGGCCTTGCTTCATCTTCAGCACGTCAGCATCCCCAAACGCTGTCTTTGGAAGCTGTGCTTGGGAGATCACCCTTCCTAACCACATGGAGGGAGGAGGCTGCACAATGAATGCTCTCCTCAGGTTTCTCCCCACAGTCGATGTGTATTCAAGTTTTTATGACAGTCACTGGGAATGCATTCTGCGGCCTGTGGAGTGCAGATTTCATTCTTAAAGCCCTTTTGATTCATTGTCAGTATTCTGCAGCTCTTGCAGAGGCCTGCCTCAGCTACAGGAACTGATAAAAGGGAGAAAGAACTTGCTTGTCAGTTCCTTCAGCCGTTTACCATGTCATATGCCCCTGGCTTGGATAACATTGTGAAGTAGTGTTTGTTTCTTGCTGCTTTTTTGGTGGAATTTGTTTCCTGTGAAAATGGGCGTTATGTAGAAAGTCTGGTAGAGGACACCTGCTCCCTCCTGAAAAGGGACGAGGCAACCTCCTCTTTTAGGTAGCCCACAAGACTAAAAGTACGATGTGTCTGATGTGGGTAGTGGCTTGACACTGGCCGAGTAGCCTGGGGGCCATATTCCTCAGACATGTCATGTTTCTTCAAAAGCCTGCATAGATAATCTGATGGGGTTAACCGCTGCACCTTTTACTCTGGCCTGAAGATGGTAATACAAAATGGCGGGGTTGGGGGGGGGGGTGAGCACACATATACATGCACACTTGTGATATGGTTAAGAAGTTGCTGATGCCACCAGGCATTGGTACCACACATCTTTAATTCCAGTACTTAGGAGGCAGAGGCAGACAGATCTCTGTGAGTTCAAGGCCAGCCTGGTCTATAGAGCAAGTTCCAGGACAGCCAAGGCTACACAGAGAAACCCCATCTCAAAAAACAAAAACAAACAAAAAAATAGAAGTTGCTGATGCCACCTTCTGTCCTGCCATCCAGATCTTGCTAGTGGAAAATGTCTTGGCTAATGTCTGAGGACATATCGCACTAGGGAAATACACATAGAATTCTCTAGAATAAAGTAGGGCCACCGCTTCTAAAATGGGAGGATCAACATGTATCTTTTTGGTTGGTTGGTTGGTTGGTTTTTTTCAAGACAGGGTTTCTCTGTGTATCCTTGGCTGTCCTGGAACTTGCTCTATAGACCAGACTGTCCTTGAACAAGAGATCCACCTGCCTCTGCTTCCTGAGTGCTGGAATTTAGAGGCGTACACCACCACTACCTGGCTAACATGTATGAATTTTAAACAAGGGTGTTTTAAATTTTTTTATTAGAGTGTGTGTGTATGCGTGTATGTGTGTGTGTGAATGTCGTGTGTGTGGGGTGCCTGTGGAGACCAGAAGAGGGTGTCATATGGTGTTGAAGGTCATTGGGAGGCACCAGTGGGTATGGAGGACTGAAGTACACCCTCTGGGGAGCAGCAAGTCCTTGTAACTGAGCTGCCCCTCCAGCCCGTTTGTTGTTAACAAGTCACTGACATCCATAGGGAAGCCCTTGAACACCTAGATTTGAAGGAATTTAGAACATGTCCTAGACTCTGATGTGTTCCTGGAAATGGGAGTGAGCACCTCACTCCCTAGTTCCCAGAGAGACCTCGCGCAGCTGTGCTATGGCACTGGGGCCGAGCAGTCTGTATGGCTTCAGAATTGTCACATGACATAGACCGTGGGGCTTCTCACAACCAGTCAGACCTGCAAGGTCAGATCCTTGGCACCTAATGACTGGTATGCCATGCCACTGGCCTAGGCACATAGCCAGGCGGGACAGTCAGTTGCACAGAAGGAGAAGTGTGGACAGTGTGTGGTCATGACATGTGTGGAGCCCAGATGTGTTTATATAAATCACAGAGGGGAAGTGGAGCAGACCTCAGGCTTCTGCATTTCAAGATCTTTTGATCTTTCCTTTCAAGAGTTTGCTCTTCTGGGTAAGGCTGAAGTCTAATTCAGATACCTCCGCAAATGTCTGTCTCATCCAGGGACATCCACGCCCTCCCTCCCTCATAACAGTAAGCGGAGAACCAGAGTCAGGCTCTAGTCATGAACTAGGGACCTCTCATTCCTCAGATGGAAGCAGGGTTCCTGTCTTCCTGGGGTATTGAGATGCATGGTTGTGGCGACCTAAGGAGTCTGCTGTTGGCCTGTGTGCAGCCATGGTCAACAGCACTAAGGCTGCCACCCTTGTAAGTGCCCAGCCACCAGCATGTGCTCACCATCAAATCTCAGGGCCCCCTCCTGGCTGCCGCCGCCTTCCTCTGCCAGCCCCACCTCTGACCCACCAGAGGCCAGATCCCACAGTCTAGCAACTAGCCCAGGGAGTTGGAGCTAGAGCTGCTTACCCACTGGTCACAGCAGATGTTTCAGGCAGATTGTGTGTGGGTAGAGGGGTGGGCATGAGGGTGTTGGCTGGGGCTGGGGTAGGGGCGCACATCTGTCCTGAGAGCCGAGTTCTCATCCAGCCATGTGGTCCTTACTCTCCTCTTTGCCACATGCTGAGAGAGCTTCAGGAACTCCTGACTCAGTATCTCAGAGATACAGCGATGCGAATGTCAGTATTTTTAAGCACCTCAAGAATGTCTTGACCTTGCAGTGATCAGGCCGAACTTGAGTCCTGGCCATTGGAAAACTCATTTGCTCCTGGATGAGGATGGGCTTGACGATTGCAGGCCTAAGCCTGGCTGGGAGGAGGATAGGCAGACTTTTATAGACAGCTCTGGATAGGCGGGCTTTGATAAGCGGGCTTTGATAAGCGGGCTTTGACAGAGGGGAGCACAGGCAGGACAGGCTGAGCTCGTGCTGTGGAGTGTCAGCTGCATCATGGGAGGACTAGCGGGGGGGCAGAAAGCAGACAAAGGAGGTTACAGCTGTGGCAGCCAGTTTCCTTGCTCCCTCTCGCTCACCAGCACGCTGTGGGACTTGTAATTTATAGGGAAGATGCTCGTCACATGTTCGTTTCCACAGGAGGGGCCTTCGGAGGCTTTATGAAAATAAGCACCTGTCTGCGTCTCCAGTTGTCTGACAGCTAATTTAGTCTCTCTTCTTTTGCCAGTTGCCAGAGGCCCCACCCTCTGAGGAGGAAGAGCAAGAGGCCTGGGTGAATGCCTTGCTTGGAAGAATATTTTGGGACTTCTTAGGCGAGAAATACTGGTCTGATATGGTGTCAAAGAAAATCCAGATGAAACTCAGCAAAATTAAGGTATCACTGTTCATGTGAGAGGCCTCTGATGCCCACTTCTTCATTTCTGGACGTTCTGCCCCTTAGGTCCTAAGGGAAAACACCTTGGTTTAAGTGTACCACACATGTACGGCACATTTGACCTGGATCCCAGGGTGACCTTGATCTGTGACTAAGCATCTGGGGACTGAGTCAGCTGTCCCGATGCTTTTCTAGTGGTGCTAGGTCATTATCCTCCCCAGGCGGTCCTCCCTCCCCAGGCGGTCCTCCCTCCCCAGGCGGTCCTCCCTCCCCAGGCGGTCCTCCCTCCCCAGGCGGTCCTCCCTCCCCAGGCGGTCCTCCCTCCCCAGGCGGTCCTCCCTCCCCAGGCAGTCCTCGCTCCCCAGGCAGTCCTCCCTCCCCAGGCGGTCCTCCACAGCTTGTTTAGGAAAACAGGGACTCCTGTAGCTGATCTGAGTTAGAGACAGGTAAACTCTCCACCTGGTTTTGCAGTGGGCCAAGTCTCATGGAAATTTTGAAGTGTGTGGGACCTTTCTGAGCTGCCCCCCTCCCCTCAGCTAGGACAGTTAGTGCTCACTCTGGATGTGTCTGCCACTGGCCTTTGCTGAAGGAACAGGCCTAGTGCCAGGCCAGGGCTGCTGGGAAGTGAGTTTAAACTGTCTAAGGAGTCCTCAGGACTGTCATTAGAGGACATGCTCGCCAACCAGGGACTTGTGGAGGTGCTGAGAAGCAAGTCTTTGGCCTGCTGAAGGCCCAAGGAAGAGTGCTTTGGTCCAGAGTCCTCACTAAGAGTCTGTGATCAGAAGCTTATTGTCAGTGGCTCTGCGGTTTTTGGAGCCATAAATTCCTTTGAGAAGCATAAACCTTTGGATCCTCCTAGAAGAGTAGATGTGACATAAAATTTTGCAGGGCTCTCAGGGAGTTCAAGGCCTCCCAGTGAAGAAAACATCAGAATATGATAAACTTAGATTTGAAGAAGGATGTGGACACAAAGGAGCCTCAGTTTGATTTTGCTTCTTCCTCTGGACAAGGAACAGAATATTTTTTCCCTTTGGTTGAGCTTTGCTTTCTACAGACCAGTCTCTGCCCTTCCCCAGCTCTCCAGTAAAGAAGAGAGGCTGGCTTCTGGCCTGAAGAGATTTATTTAGAGCAGGACTTTGGGGGAGGGAGGCTTCCAAGTGTCAACCAGTTAGCATCCCCAAGGTAGGTTGAGGGCTGACCTGGCTCTTGCTGGCCAGATGCATGAGGAACAGTAATCATCTGGGTCCTTCCTTGTTGGAGGAAGAAATGTCAGCAGCCACCTAAAGTGCACTTGACTTCTTTGTCACCTTGGAAACGACAGAAGCTGGAATCTCAGGTCAAGTCCCATAGAGGGCCTCTCCCTGCCTCTTTCTCAGAGACTGGAGGGCTGTGCTTCCCTGGAGAAAGAAGAGGACAGGGTAGGCCTGAGTTCCAGACGGGAGCATGGAACAGCTTCCTCCAAACCAGGAGTGAGAGGTCACAGTGCCTCTTCCCCGGGGAGTAATGAAAGCGCCCTCATTCCAGAGAAAGTTGAGGGAAGTCTTCTGCTTCCGTTGGTCACATAAGCTCCTGTGACTCACCAGCTTAAGCCTCTTCTGCTTTTTCTGGTCAGAAGGACTGGAGGTTAAGATGGGAGCAAGTGCCACGGGTCAGGCTTAGGAGGGCTTTGTCCTTTCTCACTATTTCTCCCCTCATCCCCGGCCCCTTCTGATCTGCTGCTCTGTGGTGTGCTCTGAAGACCAGAGGAGAGCCAGGCAGAGGAACAAATGGGCAGAAGGGTAATGCGAAGTTCTGCTGTCCTGGATTGCCACTGTGCACGCAATGATATCAGCAGGAGATTGCATCTGGTACCCAGATGTGAGCTTTAACACAAGCAGAGTTTCTGGACCGTCAGCAGATGCTGGCGTTGCACACAGCCTGATGATCATTCGAAAATCAGGACATATCTGGTACCCCTGACAGTTCTGTCCCCAGGTTGAGTTTGCTTAAAGAACACGAGCCTGTTCCTCCCTCACGTGGGACCTGGAGGTTTCTGGTTGAGTGGCACATAGGACAGACCCTCTTGCCTTCTGATCCAGGAGAGAACTGAGTGAGGAGAGGTTATTTGGAGATGTGCTAGCTTAGAGTTAGGTAGACCAGAAAGGCTCTGCTGTAGCTCACCCCCACACTCACTGTGCTGCCTCCTCGGGGCCTGATGCCTTCAGGCCCCGCCTTTGTCCCAGGGCCTGTCTTCCTTGCCAAGGGGTCAGGATGGGGTAGGTGCCACATGGAAGGAAGGAAACAATTACGTTCCCAATTACGTTCCTGCTGTGTCATGGGGTCAGACAACTTGATCCCATAGAAACACTGTTGGGGGTACCTTGGCTAGCCCATGGAATCTCTCTAACCTGGCAGACCCCTGAGTGGCAGTTACAAACAAGAAGCACTATGGCAAGTGTGTAAGGTGTGGCATGCTTGCTTGGCCAAGTAACATTTTGTAGGTTGATAGAGAAGTCAACCACATTCACATTGATGCTTTTTTTAGAGGGTATGTCTAAGACAAGGATTAGACCAATTCAGACAAGTGTGACCGAGGCTGGACATAGTCAGCTCAGGTGATACAGTGTTTGCCTACCATGCAGGGAACCCTAGGTTAAGTCATGGAGGCGCCCAAATGTAACCCTGGCGTAAGTTGAAGGTCATCCTCAGCTATAGAGTGAGTTTGTAGCCAGTTGGGCTACAGGAGACCTTGTCTCAGATTCATCACAAATATGGCCTCCTGCCTATGAGCTCACCCCTGTTTCAAAACAAAACAAAACAAAACCAGAGGTGAAGTTCCTTAGCTAAGTCCTGGGAGATCCCAGTTTGCGCTGAGAGCCAGCTGCAGAGCTGCTGTGGGAGAAGAAAATTCACACCTTACCAGCTCCAGCCTCACTGTGGGGGAATCTTGATCTGTGTTTAATTTAAAAAATCTTAACTTTTACAAATTTAGTCTAATAGGCAACTAGGAAAATACTCATAATTAAGATTGTGTTGGGAAGCTGGGCAGTAGTGACCCACGTCTTTAATCCCAGCACTATGGACACAGAGACAGGTGGATCTCTCAGTTCTAGGCCAGCCTGGTCTACAGAATGAGTTCCAGGACAGCCAGAGCTACACAGAGAAACCCTGTCTTGAAAAATTTAAAGAAAAAAGATTTTTCTGGGAGAAAAGAAAGAAGGACTGAGATCCAGAGAGAGGGAGGGAGGGAGGAAGGGAGAGAGAGAGAAAGAAAGCGAGAGAGCACCAGAGCCCTTAAACTAAAATAACAAATAACCTGCAGATTAAGAAAATACAAATTCTTCCAGGTGGTAGTGGCGTACGCCTTTAATCCCAGCACTCGTGAGGCAGAGCCAGGCGGATCTTTGTGAGTTCAAGGCCAGCCTGGTCTACAGCTCGAGATCCAGGAAAGGCACAAAGCTACACAAAGAAACTCTGCCTTGGAAAAAAAAAAAAATACAAATTCAGTCAGAGGAAGTATAGATAAGTTCATTAAGTTCATGGTGTGATCTTGGGGTGACTTCCCTAAGAAATTTCTGAGAAGGACAGTGGTGCTCTCATGTCATTTCTTCTTGATGAACTCCTGCTGATGGAGTTGGGATTAGTCAAACCCAGTGGGAACAAAATGGCACACTCAGATGAGTAGCCAGAGGAGATACAGGCTGCCTGGGCCAGCAGAGGTGGGGAGCTGTGCCCGCCCCCAAGGGGCAAAGGTGGAGAGTGGTTTACCAGGCCTCTGTTAGGAGAGCTGAGAGGGTAGACAGAGCTGCCTGTCTTGAAGGAGATGAGACTTCACTGGAGGGTGAAGACAAGCTAACATTTCTCCTCGTACTGTCCCTCCCCTGGCCACTGGTGTACCCTGGTGACCACGTACAACCTGAAGCTAGTGAGACCGTGGACGCCGACTCCATGAGCACAGTCGTCCGGACCCGCACTTTTGGAGCAGGTGGAGTGTGGATGCCTGGAGGAAGACAGAAATAGGCAGCCCAGCGTTAAGGGGTGTGGAGTTGGGGTTTGGGCTTTAGTTTTGGTCTTCCCAGGTATTTTTAATCTTGTGGTAAATTTGCCTGTCAGAAATGTAACAATTTCTTACTCTCCATTCCTCCTCCTTACCACCTGTGCGTCTTCCACCTAGAAGGTCTCAGGTCAAATGCCCCTCCTTATCGATGCCTCCCCACCTCCTTGGATGACCATCCCTGACCAAGTCCACACTCCTCTGTCCCAGTTCCTGCTTTATGAGAGTATAGCATTTGTCTGCTCACTTGTTTCTGCCTCTGTGGTTTGTACATAAAGATGTGACCCAGCACCTTACCTACTCTCTCTTCAGACAGTATGTGGCGCTCTGGCTGACCTTAGTGTGGTTACCAGCTTACTAATGTGTCTCATTCACTCTTTGTTTCTTTCCTCTAGCTCCCCTACTTTATGAATGAGCTAACACTGACAGAACTTGACATGGGTGTGGCTGTGCCAAAAATCCTTCAGGCCTTCAAGCCTTATGTTGATCACCAAGGTAACTCTTAGTTAATTAGAGAGGCGCCGACTGCTTATATGAGGGTGTTGAAATGTTCTCTTGCTGTGGTTTTGACACCAAGGCTTGTGCTTAGAAGAAGCTGAGTTCTAACCATCCTAGTTCATGTGGAGTGTGGGTTTTGTTTTTATTTTTTGTTTAGTTTTAAAAATTTATGTGTGTGCATGTGTGTGTGTGTGTGTGTGTGTGTGTGTGTGCACATGTGTGTACATGTGTTAGGGGTGCAGAAGGAGAAATTGGAGGGCAGGCAAGGGATGTGCATGCTAAGGTCAGAGACAACTCTATGGAATCGGTTCTCTCCATTACCTTTACATGTGTTCCAGGGCTTAAACTTAGATCTTTAATGTTGCATGACAAGACCATTTGCCAACTGAGCCATCTCACCAGCCATTTTTCTTTTGTTTTGCTTTAACTTTGTTGTTGAGATAGTCCTGCGGTGTAGCTCAGGCTGCTCTCGAACCTCACTCTGTAGTCTAATGTGTCTTTGAACTCATGATCTTCCTGCCTTAGCCTCCCTAACACAGACACAAACTACATCCTCCAAGCGACTGTGTTTCTCACAGACACAGTAGGACACTGATTGGTAATAGGTCTAGGTTCTTTCTCCTATCTCTAGTCTACTAAACTGTTACTGGGTTTTTTCCAGCCCAAGACACCTTCAAGCCAGTTGATGGGGCCTGAGCTTTTGTGCCAGGGTATGAAGCAGTGAGCTAGGTTTTTAGCTGCCCTCTTCTCTCATGGGCCCCACATGTCCATCTGTCCTGGCTCTGACTCCGAGAGAAGCTGCTATCTCCACTTACCACATCCCAGCCTCACCTGTCACACCTTCTAAGCTGTAAGATGTTTGACCTTCATGTTGTGCATCTTTATCTTCCTTACACTCTGTGGGTCTTGAGGATTTGGGACACATATTCAAAGGCAGTATTTCAGGAGCAAGTCTGTCTGCTGTAGCACAGCTCTCGGGCTTGAGGTTTTAGGCATGCCACAGATACAATATTTATGCCTACTCCTGTCGATGGAGAGAAAAAAGAATTGATCAGAATGTGAAGGAACATAAGAATAATGAGGATGTTCACAGATTTCTGTCTTTTGTAATGGATAGCTTCAAAGGGCATCAACGGGAAATACAGGATGCAAGAATTTAGTGAGACACAAAATGACTGAGCCTGGTGGACAGAAGGAGCTATTGGCACACAAGGAAATCCCACCAGTTCCCCCTTCCTTCCTTCCTTCCTTCCTTCCTTCCTTCCTTCCTTCCTTCCTTCCTTCCTTCCTTCCTTCCTCCTCTCCCTCCCTCCCTCCCTCCCTCCCTCCCTCCCTCCCTCCCTCCCTCCCTTCCTGAGATAGGGTTTTGCTAGATAGCCTAACTGAACAAACTGTCTATCTTCCTGCCTCAGCCTTCCAAGGCTCAGGTTACAGTGCCATGTGCCTGCTCAGCTCTTAGTTTTGGTACCCCTTTCCCTTGAACCATGTTTAACATTATTCCCAAGGTGGCCCAGGAACAGAGTAGTGGGGAGTGAATACTGCTTTCTGGGAGGACGACGTGTGTTTTGAAGTCAGTACTTTGTAGAATTTATAAGATATAGAACAGCTGACTTTATGGCTGTCGATCACATTTAGTGAATTCGTTATTTTTGAGTATTTAGTGAATCATAGCTGTTACACACTATGAAGAAGGTGTTCTATGATTACACTCAGCAGCTCTGTTCATCCCTCTAGCAAGTTTGAGCTGGCAGGACATACACACTGATCTTGGAGAAAGATACAAGTCCACCTGGTTCCTGCATGTAGAGATCACTTGTAACTCTTCAATTCTGTCTGCACCTCAATCAATCTGAGTCCTGCTGGGGTTGGTCAGGTACACAGAATAAAGCTAGAAGAGATTTAGACTCTGAAAGTAGTGTACTTGTTCTAACCTGGCACAAGGCTGTTTGGTCTATCCCTACCCTTTTTGATACAATGTGGTACACAGTATTAAAAGGTATGCCACCACTACATTAGCTGTGTGTCTGAGATCATCACTGTACAAGTGCAGGCTCCTCCTCTGACCCATGGCCTCTCTGCTGCCTTTTGCTCTCTGTCTCTTCAGGAACTGACTAGTAACAAGCTGTAAATTATCAGCTAGTACAAACTTTCTGAGAGCTGGGCTTTTAAAAGTAAACACTGTAGATGCCTGTTGAGGTTTCTCACGTGTTCCCAGCTTCTTGAATCTCAACACTGCCCTTTCCTGGTTAACAGAAACATCTAAGGAAAGGGCACAGGGCTCAGCAGGCTCCGCAGCATCCAAGAGTGTCCCCCTGGCTTTGAGCTATACAGCAGTCAGGACTGCTTTGGTCAGCCTGGGGGGTTAATTGGAGACCTAAGTCTTGGGCTTCTTTCCTGTTTTTTTTTTTTTTTTTTTTTTTTTTTTTTGAGCTGGGGAGTGAGACATTTCAACTCTGCAGATCAAAGCCTTGCTGGTTTTAATCCATTTAAAGCTTACTTAACTCCTTTCAGGGCGAAGTGTAGAGATCTGCCTGCTTGTGGAACAGGGAGAAAACATTACCAAAGAAAGAAACAAGACATAAGGCCTGTGGGGTTATTTGAATTTGACCAAATCAGGCTTTTCCAAGCTTTTGAAGGATACCTGTATGATGGTAAAGCAGAAATAAACAAGAAGGGATGCACTTAGGTGTCTTTCAGTAACAGTGGCATGTTCATGTAACTGTGGTTGATTGCCTTCCACAATGTGCAAACAATAGAGTATGCTTAACCCAAACTTAGGTGGCAGTTATGTTACTAAGTGATAGACTGTCATGGGACTGCTGTCCTGTATGTGGTCTGCTATTGGCCAAAAGTCATCATGCAGTGTGTGACCGTGTGAGTTTGGAGTTTTGAATCCCATTGCTCTCAGGAGAACCTTTCCTTTTAGGGAAACTAAAGGCCGGGATGACTTACTAAAGCTGAGCACAGGTGGAAATGAGAGCTTGCTCCCCTGGAACATGCAGGCAAGCTGAAGCTTCAATAGAGGCACCTCCTGGGGGCTGGAAGGATGGCTCATAAGAGCACTTGCTGCTCTTCCAGAGGACCCAGTCTCTAACTCCAGTTCCAGGGGACCCAATGCCCTCTTCTGACCTCAGTGGGCCCTGCATGCACATGGGTACACAGACATATGTGCAGGCAAAATACCCATGCACATAAAATACTAAAAATAACTTTAAAAAGAAAACACTAAGAAAAGAAAGAAAGAAAAATCTCTTATGGTTCACACAGGCTACTCAGGTTGCTTGAATTATCCTGCCTTAACCATACATTTTTAAAATTTTAAGATAGGATCTCTCTATGTGGCCCCGGCTGGTCTAGAACTTCCTATATAGGCCAGGCTCGCCTCAAACATGCAGCAATCCTCCTGTCTCTGCCTCTGCCTCTGGGATTGCTGACATACTATACCATGTCCAGTCTGCCACTCAACTTTTAAAGCAGTGCAGAATGTGGTTTTCAATGCCATCCCTAGAGTGAGATAGCTGAGCTCTTAGACTCAGAGCCTCAGGCAAGTTCACCAAGCTCTTTGCTTCCTCACCTGCCACTCAGAGGCTCTGCTAGCACTTGCCTGTCTTGAGAACACACACAGAAGGCAATTTAAACAGCACCCATTGTTTTTGTTGTTGTTGCTTTACTATTACTGTTGTCCTTGACACTGCTTCTGGGAAGCTTAGGATGGAGCTCTAGATGGCTGTGGGAAGAAAAAGCAGTTTGCAGCCAGGTGCAGTGGCACAGGCTTGTGGTCTCAGCACTTGCCAAGAGACAGGAGGATCACACTGAGTTCAAAATAATTTGGGCTACATAGTGAGTCCCAGTCTAGGCTGTGCTACAGAGTGAGACTCTTTCTCAAAAACAGAGAGAAAGGATCTGGAATGATGGCTTAGTGGTTAAAAGCACCTGCTACTCTTGCAGAGGACCAGGGTTCAATTCCCAACATTCACATGATGGCTCACAACTGTCTGTAACTCAAGTTGCAAAGGATCCAGTACCCTCTTCTGTGTCCACAGATGACATGCACACATATGGTGCACAAACATATATGCAATCAAACTCTCATACACATATTTTAATTTAGGTTGTGGGTGTTTTGACTACATGTACAAACACAGTATGCATGTAATACCCACAGAGGCCAGAAGACAGCATCAGATCCTCTTAGAACTGGAGTTACAGGCAGTTGTGAGCCACCATGTGGGTGTTGGTAGTTGAACCTGGGTCCTCTAGAAGAATAGCTAGTGCTCTTAACCACAGAGCTATTTCTTTAGCTCCTTCTAAAAAAGTTTTTTTAAGGAGAGAGTAAGATTGAGATTTAGATTGTGTCAGCTTTGACAAGACAGGGCATTATGTGTGAATAGTTGTAAGGTAGGAAGAGCTACAGAGATGTTATACAAGGTGCATCCAGGTTCAAGGATTTGCAGTTTCCCTGGGATCTAAGAGCATATGGCACCAGTCTGCTTGCCAGGAACAAAATAGTCACTGGGGTGGTCTGGAGCCGAGTAACCCCAACATCCAACTGTAGGTGAAGTTTTTTGTCAGGACTGTGATCAGCTCTGTTCTTCTGCCAGCCACTTCCCAAATAACCACTCAGAGACTTACTATTAATTATAAATGCTGGGTTGATAGCTCAGGCTCATTACTAACTAACTCTTATAACTTTAACCCATCTCTATTAATTTGTGTGCTGCCCCAAGGCTCCTGCATGTCCTGCTTTCTTTCCATCTCGCTGGCTCCTCTGACTCCACCCTCCTTCTTCCCAGCATTCTCTCTGCACCAAAAATCCTAGCCATCGGCCAGCTTTTTTATTAACAATGAGAGCAATATATATTTATAGTGTGCAAAGATTGTTTCACAGCATTCAACCTTGATAACCCATGATCAAATGCTCCTTTTCAAGTTTTGTTCCCTAGATTCAGGTGTTCACTTTCAGAGGGAGAACCAGCCCACCATGGTTAAAGGACAGGGAACGTCAGACGGGAGCTTGAGGCCAGCTCCACGAGCAAGGGTCTTAGGACCCTGATACCTTGTGGGCTGTTGTAATTATCAACTAGGGAGAGTCTTAATGAGGAATTATCTCTATCAGGTTTGCCTGTGGCACATCTGGGGGGGGGGGGCTCCCTTGATTGTTGATTGAAGTAGGAAAATCCACCCTGAACATGGGAGGCACTGTTTTCCCTTGGACTGTGTAAGAATAGAGAAAGTGGAGCTGGAGAGATGGCTCAGTGATTAAGAGCACTGGCTGCTCTTCCAGAGGTCCTGAGTTTAATTCCCAGCACCCACATGGTGGCTCACAGCCATCTGTAATGGTATCTGTTACCCTCTTCTGATGCCCTCTTCTGTCATGCAAACACACATTGCAAATAGATCACTCATATACATTAGATACACAAATAAATAAATCTTAAAAAAAAATTGAGAAAGCTAGCTCAGTAGTAACTGAGCAAGCAAGGATATGTGCATATACTCTCTCTCTGCCCCTACTGTGGGTGTGGTGCTCTGAGTTCCCACCCTGGCTTCCCTGCAGTGATGAACTGCAGCCTGGAATTACAAGCCAAATAAACCTTCTCTTCCTTGCTTTATGTCAGGGTGTTGTTACAGCAGCAGAAACGAAGCTAGAGCCCTTTCCAAGCAGCAGGTGCCCTGTTCACACAGCCCAGAGTCAAGACTCCAGTCAAGTCAAAAGACAGAGCTGCTGTGTGAGCCCACGTGCTCTCTGTGGCCATGGTGGGGCAGTTACCAGGGCCATGGGGTTTACTAAGGAGAAATGGGTGACAGCAAACAAACCCACAGCCCTCCATTCTGGTTGCTGTCCCCTTGCCTCTGGGGACATATGGTCATGGGTATTGGTTACCACTATACATTGTGGTCTGGGCTGAACTCTACCAACTGATTGAAGCCATCTTTCTCCTCCTCCTCTTCTCCTCCTTTGCCTCCCTCCTCCTCCTCCCTCTTCCTCCTCCCCCCTCTTTCTTCCTCCTCCTCTTCATCCTCCTCCTCCCTCCTCTTCCTCCCTCCTCCTCCTCCTCCCTCCTCCTCTTCATCCTCCTTTTCATCCTCCACCTCCTCTTCCCCTTCTTCTTCTTCTCCTCCTTATCTTCCTCCTCCTCCTTTTTCCTGATTTTTGAGACAGGGTCTCATGTAGCTCAGGCTGCCCTAAACTCACTGTGTAGCCAAGGATGTTTCTCCTGCCTCTGCCTCCCTAGTGCTAGGATTACAGATGTATGTCGCCATACCCGGTGGCCATCTTTATTCTGCACGTGTGTGCATAACATAGATATGGAGTCGGGAGGCTGATGTCTTGTATCTTCCTCGAATACTTCCCCTCCATCTTATTGTTTAAAGACTGGGTCTCGTTGAATCTGGAGCTCACCGATTTGACTAGATGGGCTGGCCAGCAAGCCCAGGGAAGGGTCCACCTCCTGGCACTGCAATTACAGGCCATTATCTGGCTTTTACCTGAGTGTTTGGGAAATAGGTCTTCCCTCATGCTTGTAAGCAAGCGCTTTACTGAGTAAACGGGATCATCTCTCCAGCCCCGTCTTTATTCTCTGAGTTCCTTACAGCGCCTTTCAATTGATACGGTGCTAAGAGCTCAGTGGCACCCCTCTGAGCAATCAATAGTGGTAGTGGTAGATGCCTTCCCCAACAAAGCTGGAGATTAGAAAACCAGCCACCCCGAACGAGCTCCTGGTGGGGCCTGGGACAGAGACCCTCTAAGGTGTGTCGTGGTCATTGTCGTTTTGGGCACTGCCAGGGTAACAGCATGTAGCTGTCTGTGTTCAGATTAGGTGCCACTTGTGGGACAGTGCCTGTCCCCGTCTTGACATTGTCTCCATATCCATACATTCTCCCACGGCTTCCTCCTCGCTGTTCTTCTGTCGGCCCTGCAAGCCAGGGCCTGGTATATGGCAGTGGCTGAGGTCCTGCTCTGAGCTGCTCTGAGCTGCACGCGCTCTCAGCTTTTCCGGTGCTCCTTGCCGAGTCCTTGTCATAGAAGGCTGTTGTTGTTTTTTGTTTCGTTGTTTGTTTTGTTTTGTTTTTATATAACGGTGGATAGTCTCCTTTTCCACATTTGCGAGCATATCATATTCATTTGAAATATTTGATTAGTTCATGTCAGTTTTTAAGTTTTCAGCCCATTCTTGATTCCGTCTCAGGTTGTGGATGGGCTTCATGAAGCACAGTAAGTGATAGAAAACCAGACACTGGACCAGGGCTATAGTTCGGGAGGGAGAATGCTTACCTAGTGTGCCAGAAGCCCTAGATGTCATCTCCAGCACTCCATGAGCTGAGAGTAAAGGTGTATACTTATAATTCCAGCACTTGGGAATGGAGGCAGGGGAATGAGAAGTCAAGTTCATCCTTAACTACGTAACAGGCTTGGGGCCATCTTGTAATACATGACATCCTGCCTCACACAATACTAACAACAACAACACAGAAACAGAACACAACAAAGCCACCAGAAATGTCTGGTCGTAGCTAGGCCTCATCTTGAGATAGGTTTCTGGTATCTGGGCTCCCTTTTCCCTGTAGCAGCTGCAGCCAGAACAAAAGATACCCAGGGTATACTGGCTGCTGGCTGCATACAGTCCTCTCTAAAAAGATAGTATAGTCTCCTTTGTGTAGGTGAGAGTGCTGTAAAAGGTCAAGAAACTTGCAGTGAAACTCAAGCCCTAGTCCATGTGATTGGCCTCTAAGCTTTTCCCTTGTCCTTCCTGGTGGATGAGAGGCAGATCCCAGTGTGGCTGGTGCCTGAACCATCCTGTGCCCACAGTACTTGGGTTTGTTGTTGTTGTTGTTTTGTTCATTTGTTTTGTTTCTTGTTTTTTTAAACAAACAAACAAAAAAGATAGCAAGGGACTAGAGAAATGACTTTTGGTTAAGAGCACTTCAGTTCCCAGTACCCACATTGGATGGCTCACAGATGCCCATCACTGCAGTCCCAGGAAATCTGATACCCTTATATACTGGTCTCTTCCAGAGGACTTGAGTTTGAATTCCATTACCCATGTTGGGTGGCTCACAACCACTTATAACTCAGCTCTAGGGGGATCTAGATGCCCACTCCTACACAACTTCCACCCCCCACAATGAATTTGGGGGGCGGGGGACAACAAAACCTCTCATTTTGGAAGAAGTAAAGTTTTGGTGCCTTTAATATGACAGCCTTCAAAGGCAATGCATGTCATTCATATTATTTGGAAACCTGGTTAGGGTTTCCAAACAAAATTATTGTGTCTTTCTTTTTATATTGAGTCAAAATTCATATGTAGCTCTTTACACTAATCTCTCCTCCTGGAAATGATTAAGGACTGAACGTCTTTACTGAGTAGATATGAACATTTAGTTCCCACAGTTACAGTATTTTTAAGAGTAAGCTAACTGATGAGTTTTTAACTGCTTAATGTAAGCTAGAAAGGAAGCAGTTTCCCCCCCCCCCCCCCCCCCCCGCAAAGAAGATAATCCCACTTGACCTGTGTGCCACTTAATTAAATCAAGTCATCTGAGGAAAACAATCATGTTCAGTAACAGGAAGCATTTGTTGAAAACAAAGTGGGAATTATTCCACCTTTAGTGAAGAATTGCACCATTAGTGCTGTGGAAGATTGGACAATGCTTTCACCTAGGGGCTGGCCTCATGGGACAGGGCTATTACTGCAGTCGACTGACAGTACCACCGTGTATGAAGAATGGCTTGAGATGAATTTCCTGCTTCTGTTTGCATATTGTCACTTGTCTTAGGAGGAACTATAAAAGTTTATTAACATTTAAATAGCCACTTGAAGGATCACATTTTGATTAAAAATCCATGAGGTCTTATGGAGCTCTGAGTGAAAAACATCACGTGTAGCTTCACCTGCCAGGCCATCCCCTCCTGTGGTGACAGAGGGTGGTGACAATGTGTGTATACTGTAGTCACTGGTCCAGTGGCCATCCTGGTGAAATTGAGTAGTAGCTCATTGGCAATAATATCCTTCTGACGATAAGTTCTTTAACTCAAGCCAAGTAGTTCCCCGCACTTACCTAGCTACTCCTGGAAATCCTTTTGTTTCTATTGCTCTGTAATTTCCAGAAACAAAAGGTTACTAAAGATATAAGAATTTGGGGGCTGGAGGCTGACTCGGTGGTCAAGAGCATTTGTTGCTCTTGCAGAGGACCTGGGTTCAGTTTCCAGGACTTACATCGTGGTTCACAACCATCCATAATGCCAGGTCCAGGGGCGCCAGACATACACATGGTACACATACATACATGTATGCAAAACACACTAATAAAATAAATCTTACCAAAAAATACCTAAAATTTTGTTGGGGTGTGTGTGAGAGAGAGACAGAGACAGAGACAGAGACCCAAGTTTATTGTGCTTTTTTTGTTTTACTGTTTTTAAACTAGTTTTTCAGCCATTTATTATTTATTGTTTGCAGGGAGGAGGGTAGGATGGGGTGGGCCGTGTGCATGTGGAGTTTGGAGGACAAATTGTAGAAGTCAGTTCTCTCCCTTTACCATGCCATGTGATCCAACTCAAGTCACATGCTTGGTGGCAGGGGGCCTGTACCTGCTGAGCCATCTCAGCTTATTGGGCACAGGTAAGGGAGCTTACAGGAGTATGAGTGACCCCCAAACAGCTACATGACTGCAAAGCCCCAGCCCCATTGATGACCAAATCATGGAAGCTGCCTTATGGCGTCATTCAGCTCACAGTAAAGCACCCTCACAACACAAACAGCTGCACATTGGCCACCCATCCTGGCAATACTGTGATCAAGCCATTTCCTTCTGGGTGTCTGTTTTCTTCTGTGAGGAGGAGAAGTTGGGGTGGGGGGAGGGGGTCCTTGCAGTGCTACGTGGACACTGAATTCACTGTGACCCCCAGCATGGGCCGCCATGCCTGCCACTGCCCAGCATGCAAACTGTCACAGTCTCTCCTCATATATAGTGAGGGCAGAGCACCCTCACCCTCTTCACACATCTGTGGTCAGCACAAGTCACATGTAGACTCTAGTTTAATGACAACTTATGAGTGTTGAAAGATTTGTGTATGAGTGTTTTGCCTACATGTATGTATATGTACCACATGCATGCCTGGTGTCCTCAGAAGAGGGTGTCAGATCCCCTGAAACTGGAACTGCAATAATGACTGTAAACCGTCATTTGGGTGCTGGGAACTAAACTTGGTTCCTCTGCAAGAGCAGTAAGTGCTCTTCACCATTGAACTGTATGTCATTCTGGTCCTGAAAATGCAAGTTTTTTTTTAAAAAAAAAAAATTTGTTTATGTATCTTGTGTATATGAATGCTCTACCTATATGTGTGCCTGCATGACAGAAGAGGGCACCAGATCTCATTACAGATGGCTGTGAGCCACCATGTGGGTGCTGGGGATTGAACTCAGGTCCTCTGAAAGAGCAGCTAGTGTTCTTAACTGCCAAGCCATCTCTCCAGCACCCCCAATGTAAGTTTTGATACTGTAGTTTAGACTCATATTTGTTGGGAGGCAACCAAACCAAACGACTCCCCCCCTTTTTTTTCTGTTTCTGTAGGACTCTGGATCGATTTGGAAATGTCTTACAATGGGTCCTTTCTGATGACTCTCGAGACCAAAATGAACTTGACCAAACTAGGTAAAGAGCCTCTTGTTGAAGCCCTGAAGGTTGGAGAAATTGGCAAAGAAGGGTAAGGGGCCATATATGAATTTACTAACCAACCTTGGGGGAACTAGCCTCTCCCTGCAGCCAATGAGAAGCAGATGGGGTGTGGGAGCCCAGCATGGACAGCAGGCTCAGGGTCAGCACTTCTGATCAGAGCGAGCTTTAACACCCAGTGCCTGTTGGTGTCAGCATTGGCAGGGGTGACACTGTCTCAATTACCCAGAAAGTATCGCTGATGCAGACAGGCAGGACAGACACCTCTAGGCATAAACTGTTCTGTGAACCGAATCCTTACTCTGAAACCTGCTTCCAGCCAAAGGCAGCACTATGCGGAGTCGATTAAGGCCCCCTGGGGATCTACCACTTTAATCACCAGGTCAGAATTATTTATAACGAGATGGTTGAGTGTTCTGAGAAGCATTTTCCCAAAATAATACAATATTGATTTGCTTAGTAAATTCTTTTCTTTGTAGATAGTACATCTGTTACCCAGAGTTAATCTGATTTAGAAATATTCCAGAATTGTGAGGTAATTAATGGAGCCTGATTTTTGTTCCCCTGTGATGCCAGATTCTCAAACACCTTAAAGGTCATTGTTCTGGCTCCACATCTAAATGATAGTATTAGTTAAAAGAAGTAGCCTCCCATCTGCAGCCCCTAATCCCTCTGCAGGGACTAAACTACAGTGGCCAGGGCTGCCACAGGGAACTACTCTGCAGACTCTATGCAAGGCACTGGCTCTTGGATTTTTTTTTTGCTTAGTTACAGCTGATCAACCCTTTTTAGGTCGGTAGTACTGGTAGACCAAGGAAGTTGAGTTGTGTCTTCAGGAACATCCCTTTGCTTAGATTATCTTGACTTACCCAGGTTTTGTGTTGAAATGTGCCTATTTTAATGATTGGAAAACTGCACCTGCTGTATTGCGATCTAACCTGCTATTTTCCTTTCGTTTTCTGCTATTTGTTAAAATGTATTTGGATTCGGCAATCTGTGGATTTGTATTTTCTGGTGAGTGGTATTCATCAACTCCCCGTGTGGCATTCCATCCCCTGTGAGTGCTGAGCCTCATTTGGTCCCATCTGAAGCCACAAGAAAAAGTCTTTCCATCATGTTCCCAGACACGAAGGCACAGTCCAAGGGCTCGAGAAGGCTGAGAGCAGAGCAGGGCAAGGCTGTCCTGAAGAGTCTCCCTGATCTAGCCTGTAGTCAGACCAGCTTCTTGTCCTGCTGTCCCACCCACTCTGACCCCGAGCACTGCCAGTCTGGCCTGGTGACAGTGGAGTTGTAAAAACACCATGGGCAGAAGCAGTCTGAAAGTGAGGTCGCCCAGGCTAGGAATGTGACTCAATGGGAGCACAGTTGCCTAGCATGTGCCAGGCCCCGGGTTTGATCTCCAGCACTATTTTTATTTTTTAATTGTATCTAATAAGTGGGACTGGGACAGAGCAATCTTTGGCCATAAGCATTTGAGTGAGGAATCTTTCTGGAAACAGCTGTACCCCACATAGGACTTTGGGGCTCTGTTGGGAAGGTGAGTCATATATGTCAGGTGGGCAGCAGATTGCTTTTGGTCAGAGTCTTGCCATTCAGATACTCCACAGTGACTGATATTCATCTGGCTGTCTTGGCACTGGTTTATATGTGCAAACTGACTGACCATAGGATATCATACTGCTTTATATTGACTGAAAAGACTCCCTTGCTTTGGGAATATGGCTTTCATGGTAGAATGTATTTCTAAATCCATCTTTTCATAGAAGAATCCTGTATGAAATGTCTATCTTCTTGTTGTGAAGATGCTAAATTATACATTAATATGTTATTGGCTCTCACTCACTTTTCAATGTAAAAAAAAAATACAATCTAAAAGCCACGCTTTGTGAGGAAAAGGGCCTGAGAAATGGACCTTTGGAGAAGCTGAGGACTCCAGGCCCTTTCTTTATTTCAGAAAATGTTTCCATGGGCATTGTTTAGTTCTAGAGTTTCTAGAAGCATCAAGAGCCCCTGAAAACCCATGCAGGATTCCAGAGCCCAGCTCCAGAAGCAGCGCTCAGATCTGCTTCCTCAGTTCCTCAGCTGTGAACATACACAGCCATGGTGGGGCTGAGGAGAGGAGAGACAGAAGTCAGCCCATGTGGTGGCTGCTGTCAAGCACTAATGTCTTCCTTAATACTGAACACCCTAGGGTGGACTGTTCAGTGGACTGTGCAGCAGCCCACAGCAGCCCCTTCCCCCAGGTCTTCCCTTTAGCTGCCTGCACCTGTCCAGGCCTCATGACATGCACTGGTTCGCTCCACCTGCCCAGCCTTGGCAGGGCCTTGACTGCATCTCCCCGCTTTGTTCAGTCCCCCACTCAAGCTACAGTGATGCTGGTTAGCCTGATGGGAAGTTTGTTATAGTGGTACCCAGAGGGCAAGATGGAAAAGTTGAAATCTAGGTTGCTTTAGTCTGAAGTTGTTTCCCTTTGAAAAGCATGTCCACTGTCCATTTGTGGGCATTTATCTTTTAAGCTTTTACTTCTTCAAGCAGCATGTCTTCTTGTCACAGACTAGAGTTAAGTCACTTTGGAGCAATAAGGCAGTCAAAATGGTCTTCAAGGGCTGGGGGTGTAGCTCAGTGGAAGAGTTCTTGCTTAGCATGTGTGAAATCTTAGGCTCAATCCTCAGCACTGTGGAGGAGGAGGAGGAAGAAGAGGAGGTAGGTACTGAGCAGTCTAAACTGTAGGAAAGAACCTGAAAAGGGCCTTTGAATGAGTCAGAAAAAGATGCATCCTCCATGACAAATGCTTTAACTGAGTAATGGAGTGTTTTTGCAATGCACTTGGTGCAGCTTCGGCTAGTGTATAGCTGCACCTGGCAGCCCCTTCTTGCCCCACACTGTCTCCCAGCCCCTAGGCCCCTGATGTTCCTAGGAACCTAGTATACCATGATTCAGCCTTGTCCTGGATGTGTGTGTCTGCGTGCATGGACTCACACAGATAATGCATGGGACTGGTTTCTTAAGTAAGAGAAAATTAATGCATTCTTCCGAGTGAGGTTCCCTCCCAGAGCTGTTGAATCTGCTGATTTACTCTTCACTGAGCATTTCTTACGGTCACCTTATGGAACTGCCTCTGGAGTTGGGGTCATTCTTTGAACTATTCCAAAATGGCAGCAAGTCAGCCTGCTTTGCAGGCGCTTTCAGAGACTACTGGAACGGGGCTGGAGAGGTGGCTCAGCTGTAAGGGCACTGCTGTTCTTCCAAAGGTCCAGAGTTCAAGTCCCAGCACCCACAGAGAGGCTCACAACCATCTGTAGCTCCAATTCTAAGGCCCTCTTGCCCTCTTCTGGCCTCTGCAGGCACTGCACATGCATGGTCCACAGACATGTTCAGGGGGGTGGAGGGGTGGGGGAGAGGAGAGAAGGGGAAAGACGGGGAGAGGAAATTAAGACTGCTGGAAGTTGCCTGAAGTGATAGTGATTTTAGAACAAGAAATAAAATATTTAAGCCAGCTGTGGGGGTTCATGCTGGCAATCCCAACACTTGAGAGGCTGAGGCAGGAGACTTACCCTGAATTTGAAGTCAAACCTGGGCTACATAGTGAGTTTCACAAAGTGAGATCCTATCTCAAAAGAAGGAAGCAAATTTGGTCCAAGACAGAATCCATGATAAAAATAATTTACTTTCTCTTGTGCCTGACTCCAAGCACGTATCTCAAATGGTTTTTGACATTGTAACCGCAATGAGCTTGTTCGGTGGCTCTCTGACAGGGTAGAACACTCGTCCGCAATTCTGAGGTGTGTTTAAAGCCAGTAGTTTCTCACATCTGACACATCTTTTATGAGGATGTGTAGTGTGTCTTTCTCTAAAATTCTTGATTACATCATAAGGTTGAAAGCATAAAATGCACATTTAGATATAAAAGCTGCATATGAGCCAAACAGTCACAGGCTTAATTGTTCTGGGTTCCACATGATACGGCTCCCATTTTGGATGATAGAGGTGCCACTTGGTCAAAATCAGAATCCACAGCATCTGATACATCACAGCCCATGCCGCATTATCTGAACTACCCACATGAAACCACAGAATGCAGCTTGCTTTCTGTCCTGCAGAGGGTTTGTCCTGGAACCCAAGAGCTCAATGCAGCGCTCACCCCTCGGCATCTTCTACCCAGGGGATGGAGGTGCCTGATGGTACACGTTGGTTGGTGGGGACACGAGGGACCATGGCTCAGCAATCTCACTATGATCCCAGATGATGTAGGTGGCCCTTTGTGCTGTGTGTGGACGAGGACCTGCCCTGTGCTGTTGGGCCAGCTTCCATACCTCACAGGACGAGGCTGAGAGCTGGACAGCTGGAGAGCACAGCTGTTTAACTGACAGAGAAATAGGACAGATGTGGGATTTTGCATTTTGCAAATTTGCATTTCTGACTCTTCTTACCTAAAAACCCGGTTCAGTTTTTTAAGAATTGTATTTGCTATGTCAATTTGAAACCCAAGAGCATGTGCTCTTTGAGGATGGTCCTCCTACAGGACCTCCAAAACAGCTCTGTGAGCAGTGAGAGCATAGACGTACTTCTGGACTAGTCAGACTATAACAGGAAATGGGCAGCAGGTGCTTCAGGGTAATCCCCTTCAATATGGAAGTCCAGCATGTTGGCATAGCTCTGGCTCCATTGCAGAGCCAGGGTGAGCAGGATCCGAGGGCCCTGCCTGGGAGGACACTGGTGGCATCTTCTTACAGTCAGCTCCAGTTTCAGGGTGAGAGGCTCAGCCTGGCCGTCTCATGCATGCAGCTATGTGCTCTGCCCTTGACCCCCATTAATCAGGAGACAATTACCCGGGGGACTTCTAGTGGTGCAAGGAGGTGTTCAAGAGGACAGCAGCTGCTGCGGCAGGGAGACTGATCTCAGCTGCGCGCCTTCCCTGCCAGAGTGGTTTGCCCTGCCCAGCAGACACTAAACACTAAAGGCTTCCTAGTGCTCAGAGACTGTTCTGCCCCTCGTTCATTTCATGCCCAGCTAAGGCCCCAGCTCTAGAGATGGGGCCCAGCTAGAAATGGCATGAGGAAATAGCCACCTTTGGAGGTCAGGAAGTACCTCAGGAGGGCAGCTTGATCCCACAGCTCTGCTGGTGATCCCGCACGCCCCACCCCTCCAGAACCCTAAAGAGTTTAGTGAAAGACAGTGCTCTCTAAGGAGACTGAAAAGCCTGGCCTTGAAATTTGTGTTGGTCTAGAAAATTTCCTGAGTTCTCACATCAGGTGCTTTCTTGAGTCCCCGAGACTTGTGGCTTTGAGCTTTCTCTGTGACCACTCCCCCAGGCTATGGAGCAGGTGTGGGGTAATATATCTAATCTCACTAGGAAGGAGTCCAATCAAAACTAATTGGAGGGGTAATTAAGCCAGAGAAAGGGACTTGCCTGTGCACCTCATCCGTGGTAAGGGACAGTCATGCCATCCCATTAAACTGCCATCGTAACCCCTGCTAACAATCCATTCTTTCCATTCACAAGCCCCTCCCTTGGCTCCTGCATTTTATATCCTCCATCACACTCCACCATCTGTCTTTTTGGTGCATGCTCAAAATCAATTGCAGTGGGCTCAAGTCCTCTGCAGTTCTGTCAGGGGACTTGACACCGGAGTTTCCTGAGTGAGCAGCCAATCCAAGAACTCTTGGATTCTTTCTTAGTGACATTGACAACATGTGACAGAAGTTCCTCCTTGACTCTCTGTTGAGTGTGCATGCGTGTGTGTGCATGTGCATGCATTCACCGGCGACGACTTTCTCCTTGTTCAGTTGTAGGCCCAGGGTATACTGTCTGGCCGACAGCGATGAAGAATCCTCCAGTGCCGGCTCCTCTGAGGAAGATGATGCACCAGAGCCCAGTGCTGGAGACAAACAGCTGCTCCCCGGGGCTGAAGGGTGAGTAGCTGGGGCTTCTGGGGGCTCAGGAAGTTAGGGGAAGCGGCCAGGAGGCATCCAGTCTTTTCTTCCCTCTCCAAGCTTCTTCCTGCACACTGAGTAAAAGGTTTCAGCATCAACATCCTAAGAGGAGAGACTTTGGCTTTGTCTTGCAGTGTGAGTAAATATCAGAGACTTTGAAGGACAGGCTTGTCACTAGAATTGCATCCTGGGTCTTCAGAGGACGCAAACTGCACATCACCTCCCCCTGGTGGCCACAGAGAGAAGGGACCCGTGCTCACCACAGCCAGAGCTTCTTGCTGCAGTTCTGTGGAGCTGAGCTACTTGGGTTATTTCTTTGGTGAAATTTGAGACTGTAGATGTCTTAGCTGCTCTTCTGGGTCGTGAACTTCATCTGGGTGCTCTCTGTGCCTGTCCCTTGGACAGTGTGATGATTGGTGTGTGTCAAGTGCCTTTCTATAAGGACCTTTAAATTATTTAAAAGGAGATGAAGAAACGTTAGAGTGCAGCATCAGGTGATTCAGAAACTTATAAGCAAATGGCAACCTGCTCTCTTTGAAATTGTCCAAAGGTGAGAAGAGAGCACAGATGTTTGCACAGCACAGTTGGTACCTCCTAGAACTGTTGTTTAGGGCTAGAGATGTAACGTGGTTGTAGAGTGCTGATCTAGTATGTGCCAGGTCCTGGACTCATCAGCTCCCACCCCCAAAACACACACGTAGCCCTATACACACACTGTCCACGATGTCTGAAACTGCAGAGGATTGGAAGAAAAAACTCAGGGACCCTAGGCAAGTGCTGCTTTTCTTGGCTTACCTGCCTATCCACTTGATGCAGCTTTTCCCCTTACGTTCTAAACACTTAAAAGGAAGAGGTGAGCCGGGCGGTGGTGGCGAACATCTTTATTCCCACAGCATTTGGGAGGCAGAGGCAGGCAGATCTCTGAGTTCAAGGCCAGCCTGGGCTACCAAGTGAGTTCCAGGAAAGGCGCAAAGCTACACAGAGAAACCCGTCTTGGGGGGGAGGGGAGGAAGAGGTGAAAATTCTAAGCCCTTTGATAAGCTGCCTGGCCCTCAAACTGGGTGTGACACCATCTAAAGATGGTCTGTTAGTTGCTGCTATGTTGTCTGTCCGTGCATGATGGCTTTCTGTCTGCTATCTAGAGACTGGAAGGTTCCCCGTAGGACAAGGACTCATGCTGAGTCTCAGAGTGGTATAAAGGAGCCTCCTTCTCTGAGGGGTGACTGTCCTCTGTGCAGCCAGAACATTCCGTTCCGTCTAACCTTTATACCCTCTCTAAAGTAGTAGTTCTCAACCCAAGGTAATTTAGCCCCCACAGGGGCTGGTGTTTGATTATGTTGATGGAGAGTGTTCTTGCTATCTAGTCCTCAGAGGCCAAAGAGGCTGCTAAACATCCTGTGTACACAGACAGGACAGTCCTCCTCCAACAGAGTGACCTGTCCAAACTGCGCATAATGTTGTAATGGAACAGCTATGGGAGAGTGAGCAGTCACAAGGCTTGTGTTAGTCAAAAGCTCAGCAGATAAAGACGCTTGCCACCAAGGCTGACAGCCTGAATTTGATCCCTCGAAACTCCCCTCCACAGGCTGTTCTCAGCGCACAAGGACGGGGACACACACACACACACACACACACACACACACACACACACACGCTAACACACCTTTGCATTCTTTGTTTGAAGGTATGTTGGAGGTCATCGAACAAGTAAAATTATGAGGTTTGTTGATAAAATTACCAAGTCAAAATATTTCCAAAAAGCAACGGAGACAGAGTTCATCAAAAAGAAGATTGAAGAAGTCTCTAATACACCCCTGCTGCTAACCGTGGAAGTGCAAGAATGTCGAGGGACCTTGGCAGTCAACATTCCACCACCCCCGACCGACCGCATATGGTATGTAGATGCCCTAAGTGATGCCCTCCACCCACGTCACACTGTTTTCATTAGACTCAGGCGTCAGTCATTATCGATGTACTTTCTTCCATGACTGTCTCATGTACGTTTACGGACGGTCTTCATATGTCAGGGAAAGTTAGGGTGAATCCAGGTTCTGTCCTTGGTCCTCCTTTCTCTAAAGCCTGACTCCACTGATAATAATCCCTGCATTTTGTAGCCAGCCCTCATCTCTGCTTAGCCTGGGTTGGACCCACACCACTCTGACAGCCTCTTTCCTGACAGATAGTCCGGGCAGTTAGGAGCCACTCCCTGAGTGAGTGAGGCCTTGGTGTTGGGTGGGGAGGCTGGTGTGTGCACTGGGCATTGGCGGCAGGAGGCTGTCTGAGGAGAGGTTCTGAGTGGTCCTATCACTGGGCAATGTGAAGATAGAGACCAGGATTTCAGCAGTTGGCTTGGGGGTGGGGTTTACAGTGCCTAAGCCACAGTTTAAAATTGATGAATAAATTATTCACAGGCCCAGCATCTCTGAATCTCCATTTAGAATTGGTATTGTGAGTTCTGTAAAATAGTCATAGTGTCCACGGTGAGGGAATAAGAGCTCAGAGCTCTTACCACATTGTAAATGGCACTCATGATGAAAATACAGCTCTGCAATGCATTATAGCATGGACCAGTGTGCTACACAGCCTCTTGGTGTGCAGCAGCTTAGTAGGAAGGTTAGCAATAGCAACGCTAGTGTTTTCCAGCAAAACTCAACAATAACTTTGTAGATGTTTTTTGTTGTTTGGTTGGTTTGGTTTGATTTACTAGACAGGGTTTCTCTGTGTAGCTTTAGTGCCTGTCCTAGAACTCTCTCTGTAGACCAGGCTGGCCTTGAACTCACAGTGATGCATCTGCCTCTGCCTCCTGAGTGCTGGGATTAAAGGTGTGTGCCGCTGCTGCTGCTGCTGCTGCTGCTGCTGCTGCTGCTGCTGCTGCTGCTGCTGCCGCCACCACCACCACCACCCAGCTCACACATAGATTTTTGTCTCCCCAGCATTCCCATGTCTGGCCACCACTGTGACTATGTCTGATCATAACATTCCATTGATAGTTACAACCAAATAAAGAATAGAGTTCCATCCTTGAAAACTGAACAGGAATTTTAGGTAACACATTCTTGGCAAGGGAACCTGGACAGAATTTGTCAAGCACAGTAGGGGAATCTCTTACTTTGCATTATAGAAGGACAGCCAGACATCAACTGCTGCATAAGTGAATAAGGTGGAAGATTTCAAGCTGTTTAAGCCATTCTATTTTTATTTTTCTATTTTTAAATTTTTTTGTTTTTGTTTTTCCAGGCAGGGTTTCACTGTGTAGCCCTGACAGTCCTGGAACTCACTCTATAAACCAGGCTGGTCTCAAACTCATAGAGGTCCACCTGTTTCTGCCTCCTGAGTGCTGGGATTAAAGGCATGGGCCACAACAGCCCAGCTTAAGTCATTTTTAAAAATAATTTATTTGTATTTCATGTGCATTAGTGTTTTGCCTACATACATGTCTGTGTGAAGGTTCCAGGTCCCCTGGAACTAGAGTCATAGACAGTTGTGAGCTGCTTTGTGGGTGCTAAGAATTGAACCTGGGTCCTCTAGAAGAGCAGCCTCTGCCCTTAACGGCTGAGCCATCTCTTCAGCCCCTTAAACCGTTTTCTTAAAGAGACTTTCTCCACTGCCAGGGGTCTCAAGGAGGCTCCTGGTCAGTCATCTGGAAGCCATTCTTCACAGGCTCGGTGAACTTGCCTTCCACTTTGGGGAGAGATCCACCTTTTTCTATACTTACCGCATTTTTGCTTGAATGTCTTCTACAGAACTAGGTCCTTTTGGTGTTTTAGGAATTTTTTCCCTGTTTTTTTGAAGGATTCTTGGCCTCTTGATCTTGGTGGTGATGTTTTAAGTCTTTTTTTCTATTTTGGTTTGATTTTTGTGCTTTTTTTTTGGCTGGAGGATCTCATTCAGATTCTTCCTGGAGCTTTTTCTTCAGTTACCTCCTCTTCCTCCTCCTCCTCTTCCTCCTCCTCCTCTCCATCTCCGTCTCGCCATCTTCGTCAAGTCTCACTTTTTCCTGTGGAACCTTGATCCCACTTCCAGGGGTAGATCCCTTTGTATACATACTTAAGAGTTTGACCTCCTCCTCCTCCTCGTCTTCTGACTCTGTATCTTCCTCTACAGCTACTTGGTGCTGTCCACTGATGTGCACAGGTCCTGAACTGTCACAGTTCAGCCTGAAGACCGCAGCTGGTGTGATTTCAGAGCCCCCAAGGGGGACTTGGTCACACGGACCTTTTCACAGTTGCCTGTGTCACTTTGAGTGGCCTGCCTTCCTCGGTCATTGCCTCTGTGTGCCTCACCCAGCCCTGAATGGGTGGCTGTGATGGTGACTAATGCTCACTATCTTCATTATCTTCCTTAAAGTGAGCGTCTTTGTCAGCCTGAGTTCACAACTGACGAGATAGTTCTGGCTCATGTCTATGTCCATCGAACTTCCTGTAGTGGAGGCAGAGGCACCTACTCTGGTGTGAGGGAAGCTGGACAGAGATAACTGCCATTTTCCCTCAGGACAGACGCACAAAATAGAATCGCATCAGAGAGTAGACTTCTGTCCCCTGTTTTTAGTCAGGGTCTTTGATCTTCAAACGGGGATCTTCCTGCCTCAGCCTCCTAAGTGCTGGGATTACAAGTGGGTGCCACCACACTCCGTTTGTCTGGACGCTTTGCCAATATATCTAAGTGCCAGTCTGCTCTGGTGGGAAGGCATAAAAAGCACGGCACGACAGCTTGAGGTTGCACATGCCTGTAACTGTAGCATTCAGGAGACAAAGGAGGATTCTGAGAGTTCTGAGCCAGCCTGGCCTTCATAACAAGACTCTCTGAGATAAAGCAGTCTGTCCAACATTCTGCTGCATATACTTAGGAGAGTGCCATCTCACAGGGATGGCATTCAGGATACTGTATTTGTCAAAAGTTTTGAAAAAAAAATATATTTATGTATATATACATACACACACACATATGTTGGTTTTTGTAATAAGCATATCTTTCTTCTATTAAAAATACAAAGAAAGAGCTGGGCAGTGGTGGTGCCTGCCTTTAATCCCAGCACTTGGGAAGGCAGAAGCAGACAGATCTCTGTGAGTTAAAAGCCAGCCTGGTCTACAAAGTGAGTTCCAGGACAGGTAGGACTATTAAACAGAGAAACTCTGTCTTGAAAAAAAGAAAAAAGTTATTACCATTTAGGGTAATCAAAACCCAAAAGGCAATGCCCAGTTCCTGGCCTTCTGCAATCTCTCTAGGCTCTCCTCCATTGTCAGCACTGGTCAGAATCCATCAGAGCCCCAAAATGGTCCCACAAACAGAGGCGTTCAGAGCTCACACTTGCAGTGATGAGTAGGTATGGGGCGGTTCAGAACTGGAGAGCATTTTGAGTGATGAACCCTGTGCCAGTGAGGGGTCGGTCAGTGGTGCCAGTGAGCAGTCTGTGGTGCCAGTGAGAGGTCTGTGGTGCCAGTGAGAGGTCTGTGGTGCCAGTGCTTGCCACTTCCTATCTCTGCTTCTCAAATGTGGTTGCTGTCTTCTTCAAAAAGGTATGGTTTCCGGAAGCCACCATATGTGGAGCTGAAAGCTCGGCCAAAACTTGGAGAGCGAGAAGTGACTTTGGTTCATGTGACGGAGTGGATAGAGAAGAAGCTGGAGCAAGAGTTTCAGGTAGCGCTGCCCTTATCTCGTGTTTCCCACAGAGTATAAGAACACTGGGTGGAGTGGAGGATCTGGATTTCAACTGGGTCCAGATCCTCTTTGAGAATTGGATGGAAGCCATGACCATCATCCTTATGTTGAAAACACCTGGGCATTGGTGGCACACACCTTTAACCCCAGTACTCAGGAGGCAGAGGCAGGAGGATCTCTGTGAGTTTGAGGCCAGCCTGGGCTACCAAGTGAGTTCCAGGAAAGGCACAAAGCTACACAGAGAGACCCTGTCTCCAAAAAAAAAAAAAAGAAAGAAAGAAATAAAGAAAAGAAAAAGAAAACACCTGTGTTCAGACTTGGGCTTGTAGTTTTAATTATGGTTTCAAAGGCCCTGAAGCTTTCCCACGAACTAGACTCAGAAGAAACAGCAGATGTGGTCAGAGGCAAGATGATGGTGTCCTATACCAGTGAGCCTGCAGAGACTCTCCAGGATTTGGCTTTGCCCCATGTGAAGTCAGGAGCAGGCTGGCCAGCTGGGGGTCAGGAAAGATGTTCCCTGCCTCTCTGTTGTATTTGCCTTACTTTGTTCAGTTAACTTTCAAGGAAACTTGTGTGCCAGAGACAACTGTCTTGGGCATCCAGAATCAATCAGGCCTCCCCTAAGTAACTCCAAAGCAAGAGCTCACCCTCCAAATCTGCCTCCTGCATTCTGCCCCCAAGGTAGTAGTAGCAGCATAGGCGAGGCCCTGGGAATGAACTATTTCTATCAAATTTTGATTAGATTTTTGCTTTGTTTTACTTGGTTGTGTACTGGGGTTCAAATCTAGGGCCATTCATATGCTAAGCAAGCATTCAACCACTGATCCACCCTACCCTACCCTACCCAGCCACTTGATCAAATATTTGAAGCATGACTTCCTAAAGTTTTATAGAAACCAGGCATGGTGGTGCATGCCTTAATCCCAGCACTGGTGGATGTCTGTGAGTTCAAGGCTAGAGTAAGTTCCAGGACAGCCTCAAGAGACCATCTCAAATATTTAAAAAAAAAAAAAAAAAAAAAAAAAAAAGTTTATGGGTTAGCAAATAGTTTATTTACTTAGTCATGATTTCTCCCTTGAAGAATACTTCATTATTTTTCATTGGTATATTTTAAGGTGTGTGTGTGTGTGTGTGTGTGTGTGTGTGTGTGTGTGTGTGTGTGTGTGTGTCGCGCGCAGGTGGATGTTTGTGCCTTTGGAGGCCAGAGGTCAACCTTAGCTGTTATTCCTCAGGTTTCTCACTGGCCTGGAACTGGACAGGTAGTCTAGACCGGCTGGCCAAGGAGCCCCAGGGATCTGTCTGTTTCCCCAGTGCTGGGTTGCCCAACTTCTGCTTGGGTTCTGGTGACCAGACTCGGCTCCTCATGCTTGCAGGGAAAGACCTTCACTGAATGAGGTGTCTCCCCAAATGCCACCCTGCAGTCAGGTTCGCTTTCCACCATGTGAGTGTCAGTGGTTAAACTCAGGTCACCAGACTGGGCAGCAAGCCCCTGCACCTACCGGTCCTTTTGTCTTTTTAAAAACTATTACTGTTCTTGCCGGGCGGTGGTGGCACAGGCCTTTGATCCCAGCACTGGGGAGGGAGAGGCAGGTGGATCTCTGAGTTCAAGGCCAACCTGGGCTACAGAGTGAGTTCTAGGACAGCCAGAGCTATTACACAGAGAAACCCTGTCTCAACAAACAAGCAAACAAACAAAACAAAACAACTATTACTGTTTAAAAGCTATTAATAACTAGTTTCTGATAAAAGCCTACTATTTTCACCAGATGGAAAAATGCTTTAAAACTTAGTTAGGGGGAAAACCTCATGCCTTCAGGTTTTCCATTTTTCTTACATCCCTAGGTCTTACTATCATTGGAGTGGATCACCCTTTTTTGGGGGGTCTTGGGTACACAGACCAAAGGAAGGAGAGGGAGGACAGAGATTGGTACTGGAGACAAGTTGGGAAACTGAAGGCTGCCCACTGCCCATGCTGTGGTGCCCTGTGTGCTTTCTCGTTTCTCTAAGGGTATTGCTGACGATCAAGTGCATTATCAGAATCCACACAGTTATAAACAGTGTACAGAGAGCAATCACTGTGTACCACTGATCATCCTTGGGGCAGTCACCATATTAGGATTTTTTTTTCATACGTAGCTCTACATGGTTTCGATGTGGAAAACCCTGCCTACATTTGTGCTAGAATTTATTTTGTCTTTTTTTTTCCCCCCAGAGCTAAGGACCGAACCCAGGGCCTTACGCTTGCTAGGCAAGCGCTCTACCACTGAGCTAAATCCCCAACCCCTGTGCTAGAATTTAAAAAGATGAATTCACTTGGAATATGTCCTGGACATAATGATTTTGAAATACTGCATTAACATTGTTAAATATTTGTTACGTAGTTAATGTATGCACTTGAAACTGAAGGCCCTTGCCTCAAAGCGGACACAGTAGGTTCTTCCTGTGTTCGTGCTCTATAGAGTGTGGCTCTTGGCTTTTTCTGAGTTCAGGTGTGGAGGAGCTGACCATTTAGTAAAGTTGTTGCTGCACCAGCCTGAGGGTCTGAATTAAAAACTCCAGCATCCACATAAAATCCCAGTGCTGGGACTTGCCAGCCAGCTGGTCTTGCCACATTGATGAGCTCTGAGTTCAGTGAAAGACTTTTGTCTCAGAAAATAAGGTGGGATGAAATTGAAGACCTACATATACGCTGACAGCATGGTGGAACTTGTTTGGATGTATAGGAAAATGTCATATATGAAAGGAGAGCAGTTGTCTGACATGTGGCTGTTCTTTAATATCTCCCTACAGAAAGTTTTTGTCATGCCAAACATGGATGATGTTTATATCCCTATAATGCACTCGGCCATGGACCCTCGCTCCACTTCCTGCCTCCTGAAAGACCCCCCTGTGGAGGCCTCTGACCAGCTGTGATGGGTGAAAATGGGACATTTCCAGTATGAGACCTAGCTTGAGGTGTGGGATTTGTGGCTGCCATCTGTGCTGTGGGGCTGGCCTTTACTGGTCCACAGCCAATGTCTCTTAAAGGACTGCTTCTGCCCTCTGCCTGCGGTGCCCATTCCACTGTGAGGTGGCATTCCCTGCATCCAGTGACTAGTGTCTGGTTTGTCTGTTGCAAAGCTTTGACTGGCAAAGGAGACTGGAAGAACCATCGTGGTGGAGCCAGAAGTTACAGTTGACTAACACCGTGGCTTGCTTTTTTTTTTTTTTTTTTTTAAGTCTACAGGTTTTGTGGCAGCAAGAGTACATTTGGATCGAGCTGTACAACTGGCAGGCTTCCCCTTGCCTCTTGAATCCTCCAAAGCTTTTCCTCAGGCAGCTGGTGCACAATGGAACATTTTTCCACTCTACACTTTGTACACATGATTGCAGCCCTCCACACTTGAAGAATGTCACTGTGGTAACCTGTGTGGAGTGTGGTTTTGTGAGCCATTTCATTGGTGGTAAAGATAGGCATAGCAACTTTTTTTCATATTAAATTGTGCATTTTGGAAGCAAGTAGCCATAGGACACACACCCACAAACACACTTTCAGCTGGGGCAGGGACAGTGGGTTTCATGTGAACATCAGGCAAAGCCATGGGATCAAACTATCCCAAATGAGGTACAATTGCCTTGCTTCTAACCAGTCCTGATAATTTCCTGGAGACGTGAGCATATGTGACAATATCACACACTGCACACATGACTGGTTGTTCCTCCCTGGTACTGATGGAATGGGGCCAGGAAGCCGGAGCCACGCTGTCCTTGTCTGGTCTTCTGTGTGCTCCAGGAAGCCTCATGGGGGATGAGAGGGCCTTATTCATCTAACTGGTTTGGGAGGTTTGTGGGCAGTCCCCTTCTCCGATGGCCAAAGGAGGACTGTTTACTTCCTAGTCAGCTCAAGCACTACATCTCCACGTGCACTTGTTACCTTTCTTTAATGTTGCCAACTTAAGTCTGTGCATTGTGTCAGAATGTTTAAGTTTACAAATTGGGGCTCTAATTGTATAATTTGCTTTGAGAAGACCTAATACAATTTTGTTCAAAGCTGCATCCAATATCAAAATTACCTTGGGTAACTTTTGATAATTTCATGTCTGTGGACAGAGCTAATAGTGTTTTTTTTTTTAAACAGCACCTTGCCTGAAGATGACTTTAAAGAAATTAATATATTAAAAAATTATATTTGAACCTTTGATTATTTTAATCATCCCATCAAAACATGACAAATTATTTTATCATTCCAGTCAGTGTACTGCCCTAATTACTCATTGTATAGGCCAGTTCGCCTATCAGAGTCACATGTCTTGCTCACTGTTCCTTTTCTGTGCAGTAGCAACTGAAGGCAAAGACTAGATAGAAGCACTACAGTTAAAGAGATACACGACTGTACCCTGTAGCACTTAAAATAGTTATGTGGGGACTTACAATCGCATTGTTTCACAAAATAAACATCTCATGTCAAACACCAGATAAGCATCTTTATTTACAAAAAAGCCCATAAAAGTGGAATACTTGGACTCTCAGGCTGGTTTTATCCACCCTTGCTGTATGTTGAGGTGGGAATGCAATTGAGTTATCAGCTTACCCTTATGGGAAGAGTAGGGATAAAATGAGGAATTATTGTTTTCTAGGCAAACAAGCCTTGGGACTGGTTTCAGCATCTGAAATGAGGTTCAGCTGCCTCATTAAGATGCAATGCAGACCTTACTGTTCCTATTCGAACCATGCTGACCTTGGAGTCACGGGCTGTGGCAGTCCCTAACTGGGGCTCACAATTATTCAGTTAATTCTCTGTGCACACTTTCCAAGTGTAAGGGTTCCTCGGCTGACAAACGCCCCACCCTGTATTCGTCATCGGCATTGTCCAAATCATCTCCCTAATTCTAATTGTTTACTATTAAACTAACCCGACGATCTAGCTTGCCTAAAAATTCAGAGCGGTGGTGACGAAGGCAGGCGAGGACAGCCAAGGCTGTTAATATACAGTAAGACCCTGGCTTAGAAATTCAATGTAGCTTCACTGGGTGTTCTCCGTTATTCAAACGCCAGTTTTCTTGATGTGCTTTACCAGCCCCTGTCGTATTCGCTAGTCAAACGCTGACCCCCTACTGACCTTGACTCCCCAAGAGGCCTGCCTAACTACTACTTTGCCTCCTCCCGCGCCAGATTTCAGCCGCCTCAACACCCAAGTACCACAGATAACGACTATACACCTCAGGTCCGATCCTGACAGCCAGACATGTCTCAGCTATCACCCAACAGGTCCGCCCTTGGGCCACGGTTACCCTAAAGCCACGTTAGGTCTGCATATGCCGCCTGCAAACTGCCTTCCCTCGACCCGAGAGCCTTGTGGCAGGCTGGTTTCGGCCTGTATCTAGCAGTTAAAAGGGCCGCCCGCGATGGGCAGGCGGCCCCAGTTATGCGCTAGCGATTGCTATGGCGCCGCAGCTTAACCCCCGGCGCCACGAGGAAGGCCGCCGGGGGCTCAAAGGCAGCGCGTCGGCGACAGTGACACACGGACGCCAGCCGTAGAGTCAAAGCACTTTATTCGGGGGCTTGGGGAAAGGGTGGAGAGGTGCACGCTGTCTGCGGTCCTCCACTGGGCAGATCTGAAAGAGAAGCGGAAGAGTGAGGAGGGGATGGAAGTCGGCGGGGCCCGCCATTCCCCGCTGCCGCGGCAGTCGGCTCAGATTCGGATTCGCATCACCCGGATCAGCAGTCTAACGCGTGCTTTGTATGGAGTGTCCTCACTGCCGGCCGCCCACCCACTAACGGTGCAGCCCCTCGGCCCACGGAAGGAACACACTACCTTCGCCGTCGGCCCGTCGCTGAGAGGCAGAAATGGTCGCGAGACCTTAACTTAAAGGAGACTTCCGGAAGTTGTTGGGCGGGCTTTTGAGATACTCACCAATAGGAACCCAGTTTTATTGTCATGCGCACAGGAGCGAGCGGCTCATTGGTCTTGTTTTCTGAGTCCTCCAGAGAGTAGAAAGGTCACACTCCAACCTTGGAGCTGGGAAGAAACTGGCAGTTTCCAAGCTGCCGGCTCGCGGCTTCCGGGTTTTGATTTGTTTTGTTTCTTTTCCTACCACTCAGTTCGAGGGTCTGTAATTAGCGCATCCGTTAGCAGTAAGTCAACGCACTTACTGCTAAAAACGTGATGTGTTTGAGGTATTCTGTCCCGGGCGGTAGAAGGAGCTTAGGCGGTATCTGTGAACGAATCCTGATTTTGTGATGAATTGGGTCATTTAACCTTTCCTGGTCCTCAGTTCCTGACTATCCTCCCACAGCCCTGCGTGATGACTCATCCATAATCCCAGCACTTGAGGTTTAAACGCCCAGTTTAAAATCTTTATTTCGTATATTGTGTGTGTGATCGAAAGCGTGTGTATCGTTATTGATACCAAAGCTGGTGAGGATGCACAGCGACAGAGCTTTGCTACCGTTACATAGGTTTGGGAGTACAGACTGGAATAGCCATTTTGGAAAAGAAGTTGAACAATTATATATAAACATCCACTTGCCATGTGATCCATTAATCCCTGGAAATTGACTCAAGACAAATTAAGATTTGTACGCACATAAGAGCTCATAGGTAATTGTAAATAGCAATATTATTCAAAAGCCCTACCCCAACTGTGAACACGCCAAGGCTCTTTAATGGGTAAATCTAACCAATTATGTGGTCTGTACAATCAAAAGCCACTTGACAAAACACAATAGTCATTTGATAGATGTGGAAGTTTCTAGTCTTTGCCGGCTGAGTCATCTCACCTGAACCTTTTTTTCTTCAGAAAAGATCTTGCTTGGACAACCCAAACTGGTCTTGAATTCATGATCTTGCCTCAGCCTCCTGAGTGCTGGGAATCAGGAGTGTGCTCCACTCATCCAAGGAGATTTATCATTTTTGCTTTATTGATATTCTCAGCTTTTTATTATCTTTGTTTTTTGGACTTCTTTTCTCAAGAGTTACAGGTATATTCCAACCTCCTGACTCTTCTAGTTTCTTTCTTTCTTTCTTTCTTTTTTTAATTTTTATTTTTGTTTCTCAAGATAGGCTTTCTCTGTGTAGTCCTGACTGTCCTGGAACTCTCTCTCTGTAGACCAGGCTGGTCTCGAACTCCAAAGATCCACCTGCCTCTGCATCCCAAGTGCTGGCATTAAATGTGTGGGCGCTAGATCCCATTACAGATGGTTGTGAACCAACATGGGGTTGCAGAAAATGGAACTTGGGACCTCTGGAAGGGCAGCCAGTGCTCTTAACCCCTGAGCCATCTCTCCAGCCCAGCCTGCCTAGTTTCTTAAAATAGATTCTTAGAGCTTTCTTCTTTTCTAACGACCCATTAAAAATATACTTTTCACACCAAGGATTGCTTTAGAGGCATCCCACAGATTATATTTTGTTTTCATTAATATTTTGGCTCAAAATGATTTCCAGTTTTCCTTGCGATTTTTCTCTTTTACTCATGGGCTATTTACAAGAGTGTTATTAGCTGGGTAAAGTGGTACACATCCACAAAACCAACACTTGGATGATGGAGGTGGGAGGATCAGAAAGTCAAGATCAGGCTGAGTTACTTATGGAGTTCAAGGCCAGGCTGGGCTACCTGAGAACCTGCCTCATAAAAAGTTAGGGGCTGGAGAGATACCCAGTGGTTACACTTGAGTTCCCAGCACCCACGTCAACAGCTGGCAACTGCCTGTAACTCCACTTCCACAGGATCTGATACTCTCTTCTAACCTTCCCAGTGGTGTGGGTGGGCACATCAGTGATTTACAGCAGACACTTGGGTATTACACAAATTTGCATCTACAGATAAGAAACCTGGAGGGCCTTGGTTAGGTAGTCTGGTTCTGGATCCTGTGTGAAGTTTCCATCCGATGGCCACCTTCCTCTGAAGGCTTGTTAGGATCGGGTTATCTACTCCAGCCTTACTCTGCTATGGGCAGTCAGCTTCAGTTCCTTACTGCATAGGTCTCTCTAGCACTGCTTATAGCATGAAGCTGGCCTGCTGCTTCCCTTGGAGTAAGATGGCTGAGAGATGGACAGGGAAGGAAGAATAAGAGCTGCAAAATGTCCAGCCTTGGAAGGGACATGCCATCACTCTCCACAATTTTCTGATCACTTGGACCAACCCTGGTGCAATGTGGAAGGGGCCCACACAAGGAGGTGAATACTAGGACACGGGTTTGGAACTACCCTCTTAGAGGTCAGCTGTCATTTTCCAGACTTATTTAAGTGTCCAGCACGTTTTGTGTATTTGTTGCTGTTGAGGGTAATGTTCCACAAGTAGCTTGTAGACGAAGGCATTGCTGGTGTTATTCACATCTCCAGCAGGAGTGAATCTCCAGCAGTGGGGCAATGTTGCCACTTACAGGTCATTTGGCAATGTCTGGAGGTAATTTGGCTTTTTACAAAGAGGAAGGCTGCCACTGACACCTGTAAGATTGTGGTGTGGGCTGAGTTGTGTCCTCCAGAGAGAAATGTCAACTTCAGGGTCTTTATTGATGTTGTAAGTTAAGTTAGAATGGCCCCTAATGTGGTATGACACTCTTCTGGTAAGAAGAGAGGAACTCAGACCTAGAAACACACAAGAAGAAGATAGACATTTAAGGACAAAGGATGCTAGAGAGGTATTCCTACAAGCCAAGGGATAACAGGGGTGCCCAGAAGCTGGAAGAAGCAGAAGACAATCTTCTCCTAGAGGATTCAGAGGGAGCCTGGCATTACTGGTCCTTTTGTTTCAGACTTCTGGCCTGCATAACTATGAAAGAAATGGCTAGGCTATTGTTTTGTTTTTTTTTTTTTTTGTTTTATTGAACCCAAGTCTCATAGCCCACACTGGTCTCAAATTCTTTATGAAGCCAAACTCCCAAGTGCTGAGATTAAAGGTATGTATCACTATATCCAGCTATTTTATTTTGTAATTTTATTTGTATTACTGTGTATATGTGTGTTTGCATGTGTGTGGTGGTCTGATTGTGTGTGTGTGTGGGGGGGGTGCCCATGGCATAGAGTGTGTGTGTCTCCATGTGTGTAAGTCAGAGGAGACCTTTGTGGAGTCAGCTCTCTCCTGTCCCTTTATAAGGTCTGGTGGTCTGAGTGAGAACGGCCCCCATAGGTTCATGTGTTTGAATGCTTGGTCCACAGTTAATGGAACTGTTTGGGAAGGTTTGGGAGGTGTGGCCTTTTTGGAAGAGGTGTGTTGTGGGGAGGGGGGGGACACACATGGGACTTTGAGGTTTCAAAAGGCTACACTGGGTGTTCATTTTCTCCCTCCCGCTTTCTGTGTCCTCCTCGCTCTCCTTTTCATCTGTGGATCAGGATATAAAGCTCTTAGCTTCTGAGCTACTGCTCCAGGGCCATGCCTGTCTGCTTCCTACTTTGCTGGTCTGGAACTAATAATCCTCTGAAACTGTAAGCAAGCCCCAATTAAATGCTTTCTTTTATGAGTCGCCTTGGTCATGGCGCCTCTTCTAGCAACAGAACAGGAACTAAAAGACCCAGGTTCCAGGGATCAAACTGAGGTCCTCAGGGTTGTGCAGCAAGCACCTCTACCCACTGCCCATCTTGCTATTATTGTAAAACATCTGGTTTTGAGCACTTCATTTAGCATCCCTAGGAAATGAATACAGGTAGAGACCAGAGGGACCACTGAACATCCACAATGCACAGGACGGCTTCTGCAGTCCCAGGATTATCTGACCAATTAAAAATTGTCTTTTTTTTTTTTTTTTTTTTTTTGTGAACTGGAGAGAGACAGCCCAGTAGTCTTTTTTCCCTTGGAAATGGGACAGTTGTGAGCTGCCATGTGGGTGCTGGGAATTGAACCCAGGTCTACCAGAAGGCAGCCACTGCTCCCAACCACTGAGCCATCTCTCCAGCCCGAAAGTAAAAAATTTAAAATAAACCTGGCCCCAAAATGTTGATAGTGCAGAGACTGAAAAACCCTGTCTCTTCTACCTCTGGATTCTCTTGTATCAGCAAACTAGAGAATGTTGAACTCTAATGTGCATTTTGTTTCATTGTTGCCCATCAGTTGTGTCTGGCTTGACTTTGTTTTCAAGTTCAACTCAAGGCATTTACACATTTAGGATTGTTATGTTTTATTCGTAAGTGGGTTCTTTCATCATTTAAGTGGGTTCTTTCATCATTGTGAAATGTCCCTGTTAATTCAAAGCTAGCTCATCTGATATCAGCATAACCTTCCTAGTCCTGCCCACCCCCCCCCCCCCCCAAGCCTTTGTTAGGTAGCCCAGGCCAGTCTTGAATTCACTGTGTAGTCCATGTTGACCTCCTACGTTCGACTCCCCAGGGCTAGGTTTGCAGGTGTGTGCTGCCATGCCTGAACTGCTGTCCTTCGGGAAGTTTCTGTAGATCCTGTCTTTCTCTCTTTTGACTTTTAGCCTCCTTCATATTTATGTTTGAATTTTAAGACCTGTAAATATAATTGAGTCTTGAAGTTTTGAGGGTTTTTTGTTTGTTTTAGTTTGACATGTCTACCTTTACAAAAAAGAAGATAAATTTTATTTTATGTGTGTGGTTGTTTTGCCTACATGTATGTCTGGTGCACCACCTGTGTGCCGTGCCTACAGAGGCCAGAAGAAGGTGTTGGATCCCCTGGAACTGGAGTTACAGACAGTTGTAAGTTTCTAAGTGGGTGCTGGGAATTGAACCCAGGTCCTCTGGAAGAGCCATGCTTTCTCTTAACCTTTGAGCCATCTCTCCAGCCCCCAGGTCTACCTTTTAGCTGGTATACGTAGACCATTTACATATTTTTTAATAGCTTTACTGAAAAATAACTTACATACCACCTACCCATTTAGAATAATCCAGTGGCTTTGCTATATGAACGAAGTTGGGCATCATTACCATTATTAACTTTAGAATGTCTTCATTAGACCAGAAAGAAACCCTGGGCCCTGATCATTATGTCTCAACTTCCTCATCCTCTCCTCCAGCCCTAAGCAACCACTTGCTCACTTTGTCTTGATCTACTTGAGCCCTTCATGTAAACAGGGTGGTAAGAATGTGAGCCTTGACGACTGGCTTCTTTACTTTACATTTTCTCTTCTTTCCTTCCTTTCTTTCTTTCTTCCTTCCTTTCTTCCTTTCTTTCCTTTCCTTCCTTCCTTCCTTCCTTCCTTCCTTCCTTCCTTCCTTTCTTTTTCTTTTTTTTCTTCTCAAGACAGGGTTTCTCTGTGTAGCATTGAGCCTTTCCTGGAACTCACTCTGTAGACCAGGCTGGCCTCGAACTCAGAGATCCGCCTGCCTCTGCCTCCAGAGTGCTGGGATTAAAGGCATAGAGTTGCCACAGCCACCACCACCACCTGGCTTTACTTAACATTTTCAAGATTACAATCTTGTACTTTATGTCAATATTTTATCCATCTTGATTGCCAAATAGTATTCCACTAAGTGGATATACCACTTTTTTGTTTGTTTTTTTGTTGTGTGTGCGAGGGGGTGATACAGACAGAGAGTAAACATTTATAAAAACTCATGCCATGGCACACGGATGAGAGAGCAACCTCAGGTGTCATCCCTCGTCTTCCATCTTGTTTGAGACAAGGTCTCTCATTTGCTGCATTGTATGACAGGCTAGCTGGCCATGGGCATGTGAGAATTGTCTTTCCTCAGCCTCCCATCTTGACATAGGAGCATCAATTACAGATGTGTAGCATCATGGCCAGCTTTACGTGGGCTCTGGGGATCTGAACTCGGGTCCTCGGAGGTGAGCAGCCAGTGCTTTACCCATTGAGTCCCCTCCTCAGCTCCGCATCAGCTTTTGTTTGCTGTGGGTGGTGAACAATCTGGACTGCTCCATTCTGGGGAAATTATGAATGACAAGAAGTCCTGGGTTTCATTCCCAACACTGCATAAACCTGCTGAGGCAGTACAAGCCTGTCATCCCAGCACTCAGGAGGTGGAAACAGGAGGAAGAGAAGTTCAAGAGCATCCTTTGCTATATATGGAATCTGAGGCCAGGCCCAGCTAGAGACTGTCTAAAACAATAACAATCAGCTAAGGTTTAGTTATTTTTAATAAGATTTATTGTTTTTCTATGTGATGTGTCTGTCGGGGGAGGGAATACAGTGGGTAGAGGGTGAGGGGTGAGTGGTGTGTGTGTGTGTGTGTGTGTGTGTGTGTGTGTGTTTAGGTGTTGGTGCCCAAAGTCTCAAAGGAAGGAAAATAGCCAGGAGTCTGAAAGAAGCCAGGAAATGACAATATCCAAGAAGGAAATGTTCAAAACCTTTTAAACAGCCTGGAATAAAACAGTGGCCCACAGGAAAACAGTATGAAAGCAGACCTCTGCAGAGATTTTACTGGAGGAAGGATGTTTATGAGCCATCCAAGAGAAGTTTCCAAAATGTTCTACAGAATTAGGCAAGATATCAGGGGATTAGGAGGACTGGGCAGTAAGGAAATGGAGATGTTTTGGGAGGATGGTCACTCCATCCTGGTGCTGCGTTGGACCCGAGGCCACTAATACGGTGTAGTTTTCTGCCATGGTATCATAGCCTTGGCACAAATGGGTTTGAACACAACAGCTCAGAAGCAAGTGAGCAAATAACCAGTTAGGATGAGCCTAAACTGACCCCCTAGAGGAAGCTGGCCTCGGCTGACATCCCCAGCCAGCTGGCTGCTATCTTTTTACAGTCTTTTGCACAACTCCAAGAGGAGATGGGCAGACTTCGACTATGGTTTCAGACAAAGCTCATAGTCACCACTTGTTTGTGCAAACTTGCATCTTTTCTTAGTGTAGGTTGCTTTCAGTATCAGTGGGTTCCACATCTGTGGTTCAACCAATCACAGATCAGAATTATTTGGGTTTTTTAAAAATTCAGCTGTGTTGAACATATACAGGCTATTTTTTTTTTCATAGTTTTCCCCAAAAATGCAATAGACATCACCGGTTACATAGGAATAACTTAGGTCTTAAAGTATATAGGAGAATATCAGGAGGTTATGCATAGCACATGCAAATGTGATGCCATTTTATTAATATAGAAGGGATTTGAATGGGATTTTGGTGTCTTTAGATGTAGGGGCTTCTGAAGCCAATCTTCCCAAATATAGAGGGAACTGCCAGCCTGGGCCACTATCTTCTATAGTTACAGCACACATAACAGGACATTGTCATGACACTATGGGCAGGGCCAGAACAGCAGCAGTGAGTTGGTTCATCAGGCAAAGGCGCTTGCTGCCAAGTCTGATGACCTGAGTTCAGTCCCCAGAACCCACAAGGTAGAAGAGAGAACTGATTCCTGCCAGTTATCCTCTGCCATTCACCAGAGGCGTGCATACCTCCCCATAAACACAACTAAAAAAAAGGCCAGGTGGTGGTGGCACACACCTTTAATCCCAGCACTCGGGAGTCAGAGGCAGGAGGATCTCTGTGAGTTCGAGGCCAGCCTGGTCTACAGAGCGAGTTCCAGGACAGCCAGGGCTACACAGAGAAACCCTGTCTCAAAAAACAAAAACAAAACAACAAAAAGAATAGCAACTAGATATGAGTGGAACTGGGCATAGCTTCCATCATAGCTAAACAAAGCTCTGAAGTTAAGTAAATATCTGAGTTCTTGTTTGATTTTAGTTTTTGTTTGTTTGTTTACCTTTGGTTTGGTTAATTCTTGTTTTATCTTCTTATTTTATTTATTTATTTTTTTATTTATTGAGAAAGATCTCATGATGTAGCTCTGGCTGTTCTAGAACTCTGAGATCCTCTTGCTGCTACTCTTGAGTGCTGGTATTAAAGGCCTAGGTCACTATTCCCAGTTTGGTTGGTTGTTTTTGAAGTAGCATTTCATATGGCCCAAACTAGCCTCTTAACTTGTCATGTGCTTGAGGATAGCTGGAATCCTGATCCTCCTGTCTTGCCCTCCCAGGGTTGGGGTTATTGGTATTAGCCAGGAACCCTTGCTGATCCATGCGTCCTAACTGGGTTCTGCCTTGTTCTGGTTGTATTACTTACTGGGCTGTTGGCCTTTCAGGGTTTTAATGTATCTTCTGGTATTTGTTTATCTTTGGGACAGTTTTGCTCTGTGGCCCAGGCTGACCTTGAATTTACGTATGTAGTCAAAGTTGGCCTCAAACTCTTAGCAGCCCCCTGCCTCAGCCATACAAATGATGGGATTACAAGCATGTGCCACCATGCCCAGGCTTATTGTATCCTCAATAAAATTGTGTCTACTTATTACCTAACTGATAGAACTGTTGCACAAGATGACCCTAAAGGTAGGTGTGTGCACATTTCCAAATAACAGCAAACAATAAGAAGCAGCACTGATGGGACTTAGTGCTCTTGTGCCCAGCAGGTAGCTCAGGGGTAGGTATTTGCCTAGCATACTCTTAGGGATTGATCCCCAGCACAGAAGGAAGGGGGGTGATCTGGTAGAGAAACCCTGTCTCAACCCCCCAACAAAAAAAAAAAAAGAAAAGAAAAGAAAGGGGGGTGGTGGCCCAAGAAAGTGGGAAGGAATGAGCAGGAGCGAGAGCAAGCTTTTGCAATCTAAGAAAGTACAAGCAGTAGTGACAGGATTGGATACTGGATATCATCTTGTAAATACCAGTGCTTAGAACAATCGGCACAGCTTTTTCGATCCTGTTATCTTAAAAGAAAAGCCACCAGACCAAGCCACACCCAGCAACAACAGCTTTTTTCTTTAAACCCCACAATAGGAAGGAGGCATATCTTTTGATTGTTACATAATTATATTTAACCCATTGCTACCCCACAAGTACAAATTTAAGTGTAAATTTAAGACTGTCGAGACAACAGCTTGGAGGTGACTTTTAAAAATTGATTTGGGCCGGGTGGCAGCACATGTCTTTCATCTCAGCACTTGGGTGGTAGAGGCAGGTCTATCTCTATGAGTTTGAGTCCAGGCTGGTCTGGTCTAAAGAGCTAGTTCCAGGACACCCAGGGCTACACAGAGAAACCCTGCCTCAAAAAAAAAAAAAAAAAAAAAAAAAAAAAAAAAAAAAAGCGCAAAACAAAAATTCCTGCAAATCTAAGTCATAACTTCTTCCTCTAGAGGGCAGCATTTGCTAAAATAAACACTAAGGATTCTCTGCCGTGCATTTTTACACTGGCTATCTGTAGTGAGCTGGCCCCAGTCTCTGCTGCCTCCATTCATCTGTGCAAAGTGTAAAATACACAGATTTCTAAACTCTGTCCTACATATGCTGAATCATTAAGGAAGGAATCACAAAAGGAGTTGGAAATAGGTTTTACTCTCCAAGAAAAATAAAATTAATATTTGGTTAATTTACTTCCTCTTGCCTCCCCAGACATACCTAAGTCTTCTGTCAATCTTTGTTCAATCTACTGTGTGCTAATGTGTGTGTGTGTGTGTGTGTGTGTGTGTGTGTGTGTGTGTGTGTGTGTGTGTTGTATATTTATCTGTGGTGGCCTATTTTTGCATTAAGACTATAACCTTAACCTTTAAAAAAATTTAATTATGTGCTTTTGGGAGTCATTTTTTTTTCTTCCCACCATGTGGATTCTGGGGATTGAAGTCTGGTGGTCAGGCCAAGTACCTTTACCTGCTGACCCATCTCATTTTTGACCTTTAAAAATGGGGATTATTTGATAAGACTCCAGAAAGATTGTTTACTGTCTATTTTCTGGACTTTAGAGGTCTATTTCAGAGAAGCCCTAAAGTATCTTGGTTTTTATATTTATCAGCGATGCCAGCTTTTGATTTAACATAAGTAAAAAGTTGTTTCGGGCTGCATGTGATTGTGGAGCAAGATTCTGGCAACTCGACCATAACTAAAACCCCAGCACCTGTCAATCTGAATTGCAGTCAAGCATGTAGGCCGTTACGCCTAAGAAAAATTCGGTGGTGCAGACATTTCGAGAGCACGGGTAGCAGAGCAATCCACGCCGAGGGATTTGGTCACCTCAACGCGAGATGAATATTCCTGCCTGGCAGTGATTTCTGTTTGTTTCAGAATCTTTAAAACTGATTTATGAGTCAGACTGAGGTCAGCCTTCCTTTTTGTGTTCCATCTGCTACCTTTCCAGGGTCACTGTGACATTTTGAATTGTCAAGGAGTTCCAGTACATCAAGTTCTGCTCCTAGACCTTCCCCCAGGCCTTTGTATTTTAAGGTAGTGTTTCATGTAGCCCAGGCTGGCCTCAAACTCACTGTACAGTTGAGGTTGGCCTTGAACTCCTAATCCTCTTGCCTCTCCCTCCTAAATGCCGGCATAACAGTTCTGTTTCATCATCCCAGCTCTACCCCCAGATTTATTATGTTGGAAGAAATGCAGAGAAGGACTATGAAGGCAGTCTTTTGTTTTTTCAAAATGTATGTCCCTAGAGTGGTCTGATATGGGTGATGGGACTTGAACTTGAGTCCTCTAGGAAAGCAGTACTGTGCTTAACTGCTAAACCATTTTTCTAGCCCCAAAGCAGTTTTTTTCAATCAAGCTTAAAACAAACAAACAAACAAACCAAAAAAAAAAAAACCTTTAAAAAAAAGGTTTATTACTGTGTGATGTGTGAGTATGAGTGTGGGTTCGAATGTGCCACAGTGTGCACGTAGAGGTCAGAATACAGCTTCCAGGAGTTCATCTCTCATTTCCCCAGTAGTTATGGGTCACTGGACTCAGCTTGTCAGGCTTGTGCATTTTTATCTGCTGAGTGTGAGCCATTCTCGATGGCTCCAAGCTCCTTTATTTGAAACCTCAAGCACATGGTCTTACAGATCCTGTTGTCAGCTTGCAGTCTGGACATGTCATCAGTCATTGAAGTGTTCCTCCCCAATTCAGGGCTCTGGGTGCTCCGAGGCTACCTGGCTCAGGAGGGTTGGAACTTCTAGCCCCTATATCTCTCTGCCAATCCCAAACCCCAAACTTATTTGCATTGAGACCTGTGGGTAACACTTCAAATTGTGTCTGCTGCTTTCAAAATTGCCAAGATTCTGCCTCTCAAGTTTTCTGCATTCTGCACTATGATGGGAATTGCCCCAGGTGGCGGGGTGGAGGTGAGACTAGGGAACTCTTACCACAGGATTTGGTTTTCCTAGGGACAGTTCTGTTATAGTTGGATAGAGTTTACCCAAAGCACACATAGACTGAACACTTAGTTCCTCGCCCCCCTCCACATAAACAACACACATACATTACTTTGCTGTTTTTTTTTCCCCCTAGGATTACATTTTCCCTCAAAAACCTGAAATTTACCACGTGCTGTCAAAGCAGCAAGACAGGAAAAAGAAGAGAGAATTTGTCCCTGCTTCCCTACCTTCGTGGCCCCAGGTAGCCCAGGCTGGTCTTCATTAGATAGCCAAGGATTACTTTGAACTTCCAGTCCACTTCCAGAGTGCTGGGATTACAGGTCTGGGCCAGCACACCCAGTTTTTAGAGGGCTGGAGATGGAGCCCAGGGCCTCATGTATGCTACACAAGACTGCCAACCGAGGTACACCCCCAGCAACTCCTTTTTCTACTAGAATAATAAGTAATCCACTTTTTCCTTGTGCTCCAAATGTTAGTTTTTCTTATTATAAACAAGTTCTCCCCTCCCTCTTCCAGCTCAGTGGAGGGCAGCTTGGGACCCAGTGACGAAACAACTTGTTGGTCTCGTTCATTCTGGTTAATAACCCACAAACCTTAAATAGACCTTGGAGTCCTCAGCCCACCCACACCCTCCAAAGAGTTGTGACACATGTCATCTCAAGCTTCACCAGGCCACATCTACAAAGGTCACGTAAACACACATGCACAAGGAGCCACATGATTTCCTTCTTATAATTTTTGGTGAATGACTTGGCTGCGGTTCATACCGTGGGGAACGGATGGCTGCGGGACATGAATTGGGGGGAATTCCTGAGGGCAAGGCAAGAAAGGGGCCTTAGGACTGGGTGAGGCACAGCTGGAGGCCCCTCCGCTGTGAACTCTGAGGCGGCAGCTCAGGGCCGCCAGCCGCTGAAACCCTTGCTCCAGAGGTCGCCTAGGCAACCCTAGTAAGTGGTTGCTGGCAGCAGGGAGACGAGAGTTGTTGGGCATCCTCTTCTTCCAGAGCCAGCCTCATGCCGTGGGTCCTTCGTCAAGCGAGTGGGGCCTCCGGTGGGGTGGCAGATGTCATTTTTCCTTGGCCTGCGGACAAGTTTATCTCTCCGAAAGCACAGCGCCCACAAATACCGAAAGCCCACAGTTCGTCTCCAGCCTCTAGCACCCAAGGGCAGAAGCCAGCCCCAAGCTAGCCCGGCCTTGGCCTCGGTCTAACCCGCCCTCTCACGCTGACCACGCCCCCAAACCAGCGTAGGCCCCTCCCCATCCAGACAGTGACCCCGCCTTCTACAGGCTCCGCCCTCCGGACCGCCCTTTAGCCCGCCCCGACCGGAAGAAGCCGCGGCACAAGGCACTTATAGGGCCGGGAATGGGGGTGTCGCCGCCGCCCAGTCAGCTCCGTGTCCACCGATCCTCCGCCGGTGCCGCGCTGTCGTCGCGGCACCCCCGCCCAGCCCTCTGTCCACTCCGTCCCCAGTATCGGCCGGCGGAGCCCGGAGCCAGGGCTGCGTCCCCGCCATGCCGGCCCGGTGGCTGTTGCTCCTGCTGGCGCTGCTGCTACCGCCGCCCGACCCCGGGGTGAGTGACCAGGGGAGTGGGGCGCGGGGACGGGCGGGCTGGTGGCCGGAGGAGAGTCGCGCGGCCGCCGTGCCTGGCGTCCGAGCCGGGCCGAGGCGGCGGCAGCGGCAGCGGCAGCGGCAGCGGCGGGAGGCCGGGCGCCGCCGCTGAGGCGGCTGCGGGAGGCTTGGCGGTCATTCACAAGCGTCCTCCTCCCGAGGCGCCTCCGCGGCCAGCGCGGCCCAGGCAGGCAGCGGCTCCAGGGCCCCGACGCGCGCGATCGGAGCTGTCTCCCGAAGGCCCGAGCCCCGGGCGCGCTGCCCACCTGCCCCGCCGTCTCCACAGGTGGGCGCCGGCTCGGCCGCGGTGGCCGCGGAAGGACACCCGAAGCCGGGCGAAGCGGGTGGTGACTGGAGTTGGGAATCTTTGCTCGAAAGTTTTTAAAAATGCGACTTTGCGAAACGAATGCAGCTGGGAATTGGGTACGGCGTCTTTTTACCCAGCCGCTGGGTTCTGCTTACCTGCCCCGAAGGTTTCTTTGTATTCGGAGGCAGGGGGCTTCCTGCCAGTACTTTGGTTTGCTAGTAAGCTGTGGGCATTGGACCCTTTTAAAGACCCGATGAGTGGGCCAGAGTTGAAGTCACTTCAAAACTTAAAGCTGTCTCACGTGTGGGGCCGTCAGAAACGTCTCATCTTGTTTTTGGGAGAAGAATGGTCCCGGTTTATATTTATTTGACTTTTTATCCACTTAGGGTTTGGACACTTTGGCTAAAGAGGACATTTTGTGGCCGGACATGGTTATTTTCAGCTTCTAGTTGGAAGAAATGAGGGCTTAAATTTTTTTAAAAAAGAAAAACGCACTGTTCAGGATGTAGGCATGGCACATTTGTACTGGTCCTGTTTAATGACCTCTTTGAAGGTACCGTGTTCCCTTTAATAGGGCTTATCATGTACCAGGTGTCCTAGTGGAGGACTGATGTGTGGAGACCCGCGGGCCAGCCGCCTTGTTAACTCTGGCGAACTCTTTGAACTCTTAGGCCTTGTAGGTAAATAGTTGTGCTCGCGGAGTAACAAGAAAATAGAATTTAGAAACTACTGAAGTTTTAAAGAAGGTCAACTTTTTCAAATTCAAGGTTTTTTTTCCCCCAAAGGAAAATTTATATGCATTTTTGTAATGACAGACCTAAGGTGTTTTGGGGGAGGGGGATTGTTTTGTTTTGTTTTTTCCTCTCCTAATTAAAAAGAAAAGATCTACTTTTCACAACTAGAACCAGGTTTTGAACTTGAACACTTCACCTTGGGTTGATTGATTGCTGCCTAGTATCTGCTCACAAATAGAGTGTAAACACGATTGAATGTTTGATGTGGAAATCGATCGTTTCATATTTTCACTGCCGAGGTATATCTGACTTCCTTCCCCACAGCTTTGCATTGACTCTTCTTTCACTGGATTCTCGTGTTTTTGTCATCCAGAGTCAAAAATAACTGTTTAGCTTTAGTTTTAGTGCATGTCAGTATTTTCAAGTTGTGCTTAGAAATCCAAACTTGTCAGAGTTCATGGAAAAGATTCTATACCCTTATCAAAGGTGGCTTTACCGTAACTTTTTAAGATGAAAGGTCAGAATTTCACTTTCGGAATTTTCTTCTAGTAAAAGATTTCAACTCCAAGCATTGTAAGAATTAGAATTTTAAAATTTGAAGTTAGAGCAGAATTTGTACTTAGAATAGGTACATGACTTAGGGCAGAATACAGCAGCTGTTAAGTCAGACAGACCTGAGTTCTAACTGATAACTTGCTAGCTGTATCCTCAGGCAAGTTATTTTTCTTTTTAGTGACTTTGTTTCCTGATGTGTGAAATGGGGACAGCTAGTGCTTGGGAAGGAAGGTACCTTGCACATATTAGATAGTGAATGTGTGTTCTCTTTATCTCCCTACCCAGAGTGCCTGTTACTCTGCATCATTTTAAGTATAGTACTATGCCTTGGCAGGGGTGTGTGTGTGTGTGTGTGTGTGTGTGTGTGTGTGGGTATTTTGTTTTGATTGATGGAGTAGCTGGTACGTTGGAGGCAATGCTGTGATTTTCTTTCAGCGTGTGTTTTTTCCTGAGCCAGACACTGACTCATTTTTGGTTGAGAGGCTAGGCTACAAGATCCAAAATGCAGTAACATCCTTATTAGTGAGTCCTGGAGGCTGCCTTTGCCGATCCAGAATGTGCTTAGTCAGTCACATTCTAGAGTTTTCCCTTTCTTCCTAGACCTTTATCTTATATCTAATGTTGGCTAATTTTACATGGGTGCTACTTCACTCAATTATATCCAAAAGATTGGCACCATTTGAGACCAAAAAAATTAGCTCAGCTAAGATACGTTAAGTGTATTTAGTCAGTATTTGGTTTGATGGGGTTAAGGAAGAAAGAAAAAAAACCAACCATTTGAGAACCAAGGACCATATGTGTAAGAAACACAGTGTGCCTCTGAGAGAGAAATCTCAACCAGAAATGGCCTTGTTTATCATTTCCTGTGATGGCCATCACCTGCATGGATTACCCTAGGAGGAGACATGAAGCTGTTTATTCTGTGGCTTTGAATAGATGCTTCATTGCTGATGGTATCAGGATAGTTGATCATGAACTTAAACTGTAGTTGTGAGCACATGTCTGTTTCATTAATTCAGCTGCCCACTCAGCTTTCTTCAGCAAGACAGTGTTTCAGAACAGTAGAGAAACTGTATGTGAGACTTTCTGTAAAGAAAGAACATTTACGGGCTGAAGAGATGGCTCACACCAGTGGTTAAGAGCATCTGCTGCTCTTCCAGAGGACCCAGGTTCAATTCCCAGAACCCATTATGGCAGCTCACAACTGTAACTCCAGAGGATCCAACACCCTCACACAGACAGATGATACATGCAGGCAAACACCAATGTATATAAAATAAAAATAAATTATTTTTAAAAAGAAAGAAAAAGAGAATTTACTGCTCTTACAGAGGACCTGGGTTTGATTCCCAGCACCTACATGGAGGCTAAGGACAGTCTGTAATTCCACTTTTTTTTTCTCGAGACAGGGTTTCTCTGTGTAGTTTTGCACCTTTCCTGCAACTCACTTGGTAGCCCAGGCTGGCCTCGAACTCACAGAGATCCTCCTGGCTCTGCCTCCCGAGTGCTGGGACTAAAGGCATGCGCCACCACTGCCCGGCGTGTAATTCCACTTTTATGGGATTTAACATCCTTTTCTAACCTCTGCAGGCATCAGGCATGTGTGTAGTTCACATATACATACATGTTGGCAAACATTGATATATATGTCTATAATAAAAAATAAATTTTTTAAGTTCAAAGATAGAGCATGATCCTGACTAGGAATCCAGTGAGACACATAAAGTTTTTTTCACGCTATCTGGTAGCATAGTTCCACCGTCATGGGTCTAGGAGAGATAGTTATTTGCTTACCACAGGTTTTCTACTCCATCCTTCAGGCTGAAGAATCATTGAATGTCTATTTAATTTTCATTGAAATTCTCCTTGCTTTTGAAACCTAAAGTCATCTGTAATTTTAATGTTTTGTGTGTTTTATAATCAAATATTTCCTCCATAGAAATGATACAGAAGAGAAACACCTAATGTCATTTAAATGGATGCAGTTCATATTATTTTCAAATAATTTGGAGCCTATCACTTAGCAAGATGATTAGAGAGTGGTACTGACTTAAAATATAGGGATGATGAATCATACTCTATGAATAATAAGGGTGTTGGTTGGCTGTGTCTCCCGGATACGGAAGATTGTGTTGTGGCTTTAGCTTTACCATATTCCACAGACTTGCTTGCCTCAGAGTGACATGTTGCAGAGGTATGCGGATGAGTGCACTCTACCTTATGGGGAAAGGAGAAATTAAAAACAAATAATTAGGTGCTGGAGAGATGGCTCAGAGGTTAAGAGCACTGGCTGTTCTTCCAGAGGTCCTGAGTTCAATTCCCAGCAACTACATCATGGATCACAACTATCTAGACTTATACATAATAAATAAACCTTAAAAAAATAAAAAACAAATAATTATAAGGCCACTACTTGCATTTCGTATTAAAATTTTAACCATCATCCATGTAAAAAGTATTCGAGCGTTTGTGTCCATTCACAGGTTGGGGAACAGGGTCCTGGTTGATTGGGTTGGAAGAGAAGTAAGCCATGCTTGCCTAGCAGTTGCCTTGCTGTACTTGTGGTGGTGTTTCCATTTTCCCAGTCTTATAAGGAAAGGGGTATTGCCCTTTATCCAGGGGTGTGAACATGCACCAGTGTGCTATTTTCTGTGTGATAACATGGCAAATTAAAAAAAAAAAAATCCCTCAAAATAATAATCTTTACTGAAGAAAAGGTAGAAAGGGTAGATAAGCCTGAATTAAACAGAACAAGATGAAATTAAAACCCCTATATAATCACTACAAATCAAACATCACCTCCATTAACATTTTTTAAAGATTTATTTATTTATTATGTATACAGCATGTATGACCAGAAGAGGGCACCAGATCTCATTACTGAGGGCTGTGAGCCACCATGTGGGTGCTGGGAATTGAACTCAGGACCTCTGGAAGAGCAGTCAGTGCTCTTAACCTCTGAGCCATCTCTCCAGCCCCTCCATTAACATTTTCAGTAGCTTTGTGGAGCGATAGCTCACTCATTAAAAAGCTTAATACTTTTTAGTGTATTGATAGAATTGTACAACCATTTCCACAAGTAATTTTACAACATTTTCTTTATTACTAAAAGAAACTCCATACGGGGGCTGGAGAGATGGTTCAGTGGTTAAGAGCACTGGCTGCTCTTCCAGAGGACCCGGGTTCAATTCCCAGCACCCACATGTCAGCTCACAGCTGTCTGTAACCCCAGTTGCAGGGGATCCAGCACCCTCACACAGACATGCAAGCAAGCAGAAACATCAATGCACATAAAATTAAAAAAAAAAAAAAAAAAAAAAGCCAGGCTGTGGTGGTGCATGCCTTTAGTCCCAGCACTTGGGAGGCAGAGGCAGGTGGATCTCTGTGAGTTTGAGGCCAGCCTGGGCTACCAAGTGAGTTCCAGGAAAAAGGCGCAAAGCTACACAGAGAAACCTTGTCTCGAAAAAAAACAAAAAACAAAAAAAGGAACTCCATACTCATTAGCTCCCTTTTCCCACCTCAACCTCCTGTCCTCTGGCAATACTAACCTACTTTCTATCTCAATACATTTGCTCGTTTTGCACACTTCATACGAATGGAATCATGTAATACTTGTGTCTTATAACTAGCTTCTTTGACCCATCATTCTGATCTTAGTTACAGAATAATATTTCCATATGTAGACACACCACATCCTAGCAGTGGGGATGGTCATGTGTATTTAAGTATTTACTTTTGGGCTACTATGGATGCCGCTAAGAACACTTAGGCGCTAGTTTTTCTTGTGTAGAATTGCTGGATCATGTGATAACTGCATATTTAACCTTTTGATGAATGGCCAGATTTTTCTAAAATCAGCTTCACTAGTTTACATTCTCACCTACAATGTACGTGGGGGCACTTACTGTCTTTTCTTACAGTTTTCTAGTGGGTATGAGTGGTAGGTAATTCATTGTGGTTTTGATATGCATTTCCCTGGTGGTTCATCTTCTAATATCTTGATATTCTTTCGGACATTTTTTCTGTAAACAAATTTACATAGATAATGTTTTTCTTCCCCAGACTGAAACACAGAGATATTTCTTATCAGTAAATTTAATTTTATAACATCTTACTGTCTATATAGTACTTCTGAATGGATGTACCATAATTTGACCATTTAGATAATGAGAGTGTTTTTAATTTTGATTATTATAAATAATGAATAATGTGATGAACCACCTCGTTGCTAAACTCTTGCATGTATTGTAGTTGCTTAATTATTTGCTGGGAATAGTTCCTAGCACTGAAATTTGTGATTATATGTGTAGATTTACAGTTCTCTTCTGAACCTCAAGCACCATTGGATGTTTGCTTTGTTGACTTTATTATTTTTATTTTATATGTATACATATTTTACCTGCATATATGTCTATGTACCACATATGTGCCACATGCCTACATAGGCCGTATTAGATCATCCTGGAACTAGAGTTACAGACATGTGAGCTGCCATGTGAGTGCAGGGAATCAAACCCAGGACCTGGAAGAGCAGCCAGTGCTTTTAACTACTGAGCCATTTCTCCAACTATTGGATGTGTTTTAAAGCATAAAACAAACTTTAGATTGGTAAGACAGCCATTTTGGAATAAGCTGTTGTCTTTAAGTTGAATGAAAAATGTTTGGCTATGTTTTCAGGATGAAAATAACCTTGGCAGTCTCGCTGACCCCTATGTAACTAAGCGTTGCTGAGAAGATGTTTTATGCTGGCCTTTTAAATAGCAGTGCCTTTGCAGCTTCCTCTGCTGCGCCGTGGTTTCAGATCAGCTTTCTGGCAGATGCAGCCCCCACGAGCGAGCGCTCTGCAATTCCTCAGGGTGATCCTGTGACTTTAGTTTTGATGGTAGCCTGTCTCCTGAAGATAAGATTCTTTGTATTTGGTTAGGAGGCCATTTAAAGTTTTGCCTGAAGACTGTTCATAAATCAAGAGGTAATGAATGCATCAGTTGTCCTTCTGGAGGCCCCAGTTCTCTTCATGGCGTGTCCATGCAGCTGTTTTCTTAGGGAGATTGAAGTGCCAGCGGACAATGAGGTTATTACTTTGGGGTTGTTTTGTTTTGTTTGGTTTGGTTTTGGTTTTATTTTGTTTTATTTTCCTTTCCCTATGAACATACCTGAACCTATTTATCCAAAAGAATGTGTTTCTTTTGAAATAATTACTTCATCAGGGTCAACTTATATGTTATACAAATCTACACACACCCCCCTTTATAGCATTTTGGTTATATCATTTATAACTTTTCAATCATGTAGTTTATTTATTATTAAGTAACTTTAAAACAAAATAACTTTTTTGGAGACAGGGTCTCTATATAGCTCTGGCTGTCCTGGAATTCACTAAGTAGACCAGGCTGGCCTTGAACTCACAGAGATTCCCTTGCCTCTGCCTTCTGGGTGCTGGGATTAAAGATGTGCTGCTATGCCCAGCACCAAAATAACTTGTAAACATTTTTGTTTTGTTTTGTTTTTGAGACATGATTTCCCTGTGTAGCCCTGACTCCAAGTGTAGATTAGGCTGGTCTAATCTAGTTTGTGTGATCCTTTGCCTCTTCCTTTCTAGCTGGGATAACAGATGTAGGCCACCATGTTCTACCTAAATAACTTTTCAATAACCCTAAAACAAAAAGGAATCTTTTTAAAAATACGTATATTTACTCTTAAGCCAGTTATTCTTACATAACTTAAAACAGTTCCTAGTTCCTCTGGTCTTCACTGAATATAACTTCTACATGAGTCACACTGCAGTTTTGACCACAACTGTTACTAGTTAGTTTGATCACAGTTTATTGCAAACACTTGGATTAGATTCTTACTTGTTTATTGAAATGAAACCCACCCTCAGATCATCAAGACTTTCTACCACTTAGGGGATACAAGAGTACAGTTTTTAAAGGGAGTTTCCATAAAGTTCTAGAAGTATTTTGAGCTGTAGTAGCATAGATGAATAAATGCATAGGCTTCTGGGGACACTGGGAACAGTGTAGACAGCTCCATTCAATCTCAGCCATCTGATCCAGTCCATCAAGAGTACAGTGCTGGTCCTTCAGTGACAGTGACAATACAGTCAAGACTTGGAGAGTGAAGTTTAGACACAATCCCCCCCCCCCCCATGATCCTTCTCTCTCAGGGTGAAATCCTTGCCCTCTAGAAAAACAGATTAGGAAGCTGGGGCCAGAGAGGTCTGGTGACCTGTCCTAGGTTATATGAGTGTCAGAAGAACTTTGGACTGGGTCCTCTTGCTTTTCTCTGGAGAACTGTCTCCTGACCCTTTGCAATTTTGTGGTCCTGGGGCTTCCCTTAGAACTCATCAGAACAGTTCTCCTAGTTAGCCTGAGGCTCTGGGTTTGGAGAAGGACTATTTGGTAGGCTTGCTGCTAAGCTGGAAGATGCTTACTTAGATGGTGGATATTCCTCCCACATGAGCTGTGATCTCCTACCCTGTGTTGTAGTGTAGAGCTTCAGCTTAAGCTAGAGATGCTGTCTTCATCTGAGACGCTCTGTCAGGAGACAGGCCATTTCTAGTGGCCTGACCCAGCTCCAGAGGGTTAGGTTCAAGAGGCCACAAAGCCAGATCTGCAGTTCATGCTCATTTCTTTGAGGGCTAATAATATCCTAGCAGGTGCGTGTTTTTCAGTAACTTCTCGCCTGGTAATATGTCTGAAATAGCAAAACTGAAAACTATCTTAGAAGCCCTTAACTAAGTTCTTATTACCAAATCTGCCAGTCTTCACCAGGAAACCCTGAAGAGATGGAGGTGTCTCTGCAGAGGCCCACCTCCCAAGCAGTTTTGGCACCAGGGAAGTGGGCCTACAGTGACAGGAAAGAGTGAGGACCTGACCATGGCAGTGACCCTTGGACCATAGAAGGACTCAAATGAGCCTAGGTGAACCTAGAAGGAGAGTATAATAGGGGGCTGGGGGACAGGAAGTGCTCTGGGTTGTGTGTGTGTCTTCTTGCTGACTGATTTGTGCTAGAGCTAGAGAGACAAACCTGTCTTGCTTTTTTTTTTCTTTTGCCTCTATGGAATTAATCAATCTATCTATCTATCTATCTATCTATCTATCTATCTATCTATCTATCTATCTATCTATCTAGACAGGGTTTCTCTGTGTAGTCCTGGCTGTCCTGGAACTCCTTCTGTAGACCAGGCTGGCCTCGAACCATCTGCCTCTGCCTCCCAAGTGATTGGATTATTGGATTAAAGGCGTGTGCCACCCTTGCAGGCTGTACCGCCACTGCCCAGCACAAGGGGCAATTTTAACTTCAAGCAAATGGCTTGTGGATTTCGAGAGTTAAGATGGGGAAAGATGCCACTTTGACATATATATATTGGTTTTTCGACACAGTATTTCTCTGTGTAACAGCTCTGGCTCTCCTGGAACTTACTTTGTAGACCAGGCTGGCATTGAACTCAGAGATCTGCCTGCCTCTGCCTCCTGAGCGCTGGGATTAAAGGTGTGCACCACCACTGCCCAGTAGTCTATAATCTTTAAAAGGATTTCAGTGATAAGGTATATCTTTATTCAATTAAAGGGGCTTTCCAGAACATTTGCTTGGTTGGGTAGGCACAACCTGAGTATGTGGCATCTTTGTCATAAGCTTCTCGTGTTAGCAGTGAGGTTCATTTTTTCCATTGCCAAACCCTGTCAGGTTAATGGTGGGGATCAGTCCAGGCCCATTTCATTTTTCACTCAGTGTGAGGTTTCACTCTTCAAAAAAGGACCCTTGATCCAGGATTGTCTTCATGTATTCGGCATGATTTTCTTAGTTAGCAGACTAATTTATAATTATAATTCAAAACCACATTGTTCTTCAGTGGATCATCTCCCCTCCCCCATCTCAGATGAGGGACACTGGTTTGTCCCTGTCTCTGGAGTGTTTGTCATGGAAACTGAATTTCTTCCTACATTTCTGAACCAACAGTGCTGTTGGATCCCCAGAACCTGATGTTGCCAGTGATCTCTGGCCGAGCCAGAGGAGCTTGTTGACTAAGGTAAATCATATTTCTTAAGATTAATGGCCTGTGACTCCTGAGGGGCCTTGCCGGGGTGAGAGAAACATCTGCACGAAGGCCACAGCTGCACCAAGGATGTGTTACTTGCAGCAATGCTTCCTAGCCTGGGCTCAAGTTAATCATCTGGAATCACCAGGGAATCTTTTAAAGCTCCATTCCCAGCCACTAGCCCAGATGAAGGAAGTCAAAAATCTCTGAGCACACAGCCTGGCATCTTTTTTAAAAATGTCTTAAGCTGGGTGGTGGTGGTACACATCTTTAATATCAGCACTTGGGAGGTAGAGGCAAGCAGATCTCTGTGAGTTCAAGGCCAGTCTGGTCTACAGAGAAGAGTTCCAGGACAGCCAGACTATTACACAGAGAAACCCTGTCTTGAAAAATAAAATAAAATAAAAAGTCTTAAATCCCAGGTAGAGGTCTTTAGTTAATCCCTGTGCCTTCCTGTGTCTTGATCTTGACAGACTAAGTGCAGTTACATGTTCCAGTGATGTCACAGAGCACCCCAAACCAGCGACACTGCCAGCTCATTTATGGAGAGGTTGGGAATGATAGATTGTGCTAGTGAGTGGCAGAACTAGAAATAATAGAGAACCAAGTACTGTTTTTTTCTTCTATGTTTCATTGTTCAACTTTGTGTGTATTTGTGTGGCATGTTCAAGTGTATGATAATGCATATGGATGCCAAAGGTCATCCAGCCTCTGGTAAACCTGGGAGTTATTCCTCGGGTTGTTTTTTTTGTTTTTGTTTGTTAATTTGATTTTTTTTTTTTTTTTTTGGTTTTTCTAGACAGGGTTTCTCTGTAGCTTTGGAGCCTGTCTTGGACTAGCTCTGTAGACCAGGCTGGTCTCGAACTCACAGAGATCCACCTGCCTCTGCCTCCTGAGTGCTGGGATTACAGACATGCACCACCACCGCTTGGCTAATTTGATTTTTAAATTTCATTTATCTAATTTTACTTGTGTGTGTGTGTGTGTGTGTGTGTGTGTGTGTGTGTGCGTGTGCGCGCGCGCCTGAATGTATGTATGTGTACTACATGTGTGCAGGAGTCCACAGAGGTCAGAAGAGGTATTTGGCTGGGTGGTGGTGGTGGTGGTGGTGGTGGTGGTGGTGGTGGTGGTGGTGCAGCACGCCTTTAATCCCAGCACTCAGGAGGCAGAGGCAGGCAGATCACTGAGTTCAAGGCCAGCCTGGTCTACAGAGCGAGTTCCAGGACAGCCAGGGCTGTTACACAGAGAAACCATGTCTCAAAAACCCCAAAAGGAAAACAAACCAACAAAAACCAAACAAGAACAGAAGAGGCGTTTCATCTCCTGGAACTGGAGTTACAGATGGTTGTGAGCTGTCCTGTGGATGCTGGGAACAAACTAGGGTCTTCTGCAAGAGCAGTAAGGAATCTTATCCACTGAGCCATTTCTCTAGCCCCTAATTTAATTTTTTGAGACAGGATCTTTTACTCGGACTTGGAGCTTATTTATTAGGCTAGGCTGGCTGGCCAGTGAGCCTCAGGGATCTGCCTGCTCTCATTCCCCAGAGTTGGGATGATAAATGTGCACCACAATCCTCGGCTTTTTACATGATGCTAGGGATCAAACTCAGGTCCTCACCTTTGCATGGCAAGCACATTACTGGTAGAGCTAGCTCACCAGCTATTCAACATTTTTGTTGTGTTACTTTTAAAAAGCAGGTTAACATAAGAACCATAGATACTTATTTTTGAGTGCAAACTGTTGAAACTGCTATTATTAGCATTACCTGATAGCCGGCCTTCTATTCAAATATACTTAACTGAACTGCAGGAAGTCTATACAGATTTTTTAATAATAGTTTTTAAATAATTTATTTTTATTTCATGTGCGTTGGTGTTTTGTCTGTGTGTATGTCTGTATGAGGGTGTTAAGTCCCTGGAACTGGAGTTACAGACAGTTGTGAGCCACCGTATAGGTGCTGGGAAATGAATCTGGGTCCTCTGGAAGAGCAGCCAGTGCTCTTAACCACTGAGCCATCTCTTCAGTCCCCTATAGATGTTTATTAGAAGGTACCCAACACTTATTTTTGCTTTCTTTGTTTATTAAGAGACTTGGGAATTAAAACAACCTAGCTTCCCAGGTTCCCTTCTCAGACCCTGACAAGTGAAACATCCTTGTGATACTAAAGAATGCAAGCAGGAACTTCAGAGCAAGAATAAAGTAGCGTAGGGAAGTGGATAAAAGGTGTTTCTGAAAGGAGTAAGTTGGACCTTTAAAGTACAAGAGTGAAGCATGTGCTTTCCTCGAAATCAGTGCACCAAGGACATAGCTGTGTCCTGTGGTTAGTGAGCCACTACTCACAATAGCCATGGTTGGGAATCAATCTAGCTGTTCATCTGTAGATGAGCAGATAAAGAAAATGTGGTGTGTATACACAGTAGAATGTTACCCAGTTGGGGATGGAGAGAACCAAGGTTCAATTCCCGGCATCCACATGATGGCTCACAATCATCTGTAACTCCAGTTCCAGGGGATCTGATGCACTTTTCTGACCTCCACAGGCACCAGGCACACGTGGCAAACAGATGCACATACAAGCAAAATATTCACAAACAAACAAGTAAATAAAGTACTTTTTAAAAGAGAAAGAATGTTATCTGGTAATAAAAAAGAATGAAATCCTGTCACTTGTGGTAACATGAATGGAACTGGAGGACATAATGTTAAGTGAAATAAGCCAGACATAGAAAGACAAATGCCATATGTTCTTAGTCACATGTGTAAGCTAAAGAAATTGATCTCATAGAAACAGATAGTAGACTAGTGGTTACCAAACCAGGCATGGTGACACATGCCTATAATCCCAAAATTTGGGAGGCTAAAACAGGAAAACTGTTTAAGACAACCTGAGCTACATAGTTTAAGACCCCATCTGGGGTGGTGGTGGTGGTGGTGGATGTACCAGGGGATAGGTGAAGAAGATAGAGAGGGCAAGTAATTAAAATATAGTTAGTTACTGGGGAGATGGCTTACTAGGTAAAGGCATTAGCTACCAAGCCTAATGATCTAAATTCTATCCCTAGAACCCACATGGTGGAAGGAGAGAACTTACTACTCCACAGTGTGCCCTGGCACATGCCCCTCTTCCCAAATAAGTAGGTAAATAAATGTGTATTTAAAATATATAACTAGGGAACTAGAAGGAGTTTGGTAGCACAATAGAATGTAGTTAGTGATAATTTATTAAAGATTTTGAAACAGTTGGAAAGGATTTTGAATGTTTCTTTTTAAAAGTTCATATCTTTTATTGTATGTATGTTTTGCCTGCATGTATGCCTGTTTGTCTGTGTATACCTGGTCCCTGTAGAGGTCAGAAGAGAGCATCAGGTCCCTGGAACAGGAGTTTCAGGCAGCTGTGACCCACTGTGTGAGTACTGGGAATGCAACATGGGTCCTCTGCAAGAGCAGCCAGTGCTCCTAACCGCTGAGCCATCTTTCCAGCCCCAGATTTTGAATGTCTCTAGAATGATACATGAGATGATGGATATGCCAATTACTCTGACTTGATTGTGGCATATTGTATAGGTCTTAAAAAAACATATTGGGAGCTGGGCAGCAGTGGCCCACACCCTTGATCCCAGCACTTGGGAGGCAGAGCCAGGAGGATCTCTGTGAGTTCCGACTGGTCTATTGAGCAAGATCCAGGACAGGCACCAAAACTACATGGAGAAACCCTGTTTGAAAAAATGAAAACAACAACAACCCCCCCCCCCAAAAAAAAAAACCACATATTGGGTATATATAAGTACATGCAACTATTTGTTTGATTTTTTTTTTTTTTTTTCCTGAGACAGGGTTTCTCTTAGTAGCTTTGCGCCTTTCCTGGAACTCAACTTTGGAGACCAGACTGGCCTCGAACTCACAGAGATCCGCCTGGCTCTGCCTCCCGAGTGCTGGGATTAAAGGCATGCGCCACCACCACCCCGCTGATTTTGGTTTTTTGAGACAGGGTTTTTCTGTGTAGCCTTGACTGTCTTGGAACTCACTCTGTAGACCAGGCTGGCCTCAAACTCACAGAGATCCACCTGCCTCTGCCTCCTGAGTGCTGGGACTAAAGGGGTGCACCACCATTGCCTGGCCTGTTCCATTTGTTTATGGGGTCAGCAAGATGTCTCAGTGAATATTAGCTTGCTACCAATCCTGACTCCCTGAGTTGGTTCCCTGGAACCAACATGTTAGAAGGAGAACACCAACTCCTGAAAGCTGACCTTTCCTCAAAAACTAACCTCTGTGTATGCATACACAGACACACACTTATTCACACTAAATAAATGTTTAAAAATGGGTTTTGTTTTGTTTGTCAATAAGAGGAACATGTAGAGCAGAGCAGGGACCTGGTGAGTCAGTGGGTGTGTTTCCATGAAATAAGACTCAATCGTCCTGGAGGACTCTGGAACCACAGGACCTTTCCTGAGCACTGCTCCTTGCAGAGCACTCTGATAAGCATCACATCACTTAGTGTAGGGTCAGCACACAGGTCTGTACCCAGAGTCTTCCTCGTCTCATCTGGAGAGCGGTGGCAGCAATTTTCAGATATGTTTGAAAACCCTGAGCAAATAAATACAAGAGCTCCTGTTGTTGACTTTTAATGGTAAGGACAAAAACTTTAAAATTACAGGACTTCCCCAGCAATTTCTTGATTTTTGTGATGACTCTATTTCCAAATGTGCATGATGTGTGTGTGTGTGTGTGTGTGTGTGTGTGTGTGTGTGTGTGTGTGTTTTACATTAACCAAAATTAAAATTTCCTCCCATTGTAGTAGCATCTATAACATCACCAATAAAGTTAAAATACTATAAAAGTGTTGTAGAACCAGATTTGAAGAGTCTCTCACCTCAGAGGTGCTGTTTGCTCTGATAACCCAGCAGTCTTTCCCCATAATTCTGTTAGAGGTCTTTTTCCAATTGTCATGGTCTGGGTTTACAAAGAAGAAAACAGTTGCCTTACATAGAGTGATTAAGACGTTTATCTACAGTTTTGCTGCTTAACTAACAGAGAATCAAACCACAGTTTCTTCTAAGACCAGCCCTATTCCTGCTCTAAGGGCTGAGTACTTGGAAATATCTAGAGTTCTTAGTGTGTGGTAAAGCTCAGTCCTTTATCTGATCTGTGGTTGGAGAGAAGGAGAGTTCTCCCTTTAGGTTTAGATGGTGGATGCTTTAAGAGTCCATAGCCTGTGCTTATAGCTAGAAATCAGCCTTCTGGTCCCTACAGCATTTTCTTGTTATTTTATTATTTGTTTTAGCTTTTAAAAAATTCTTTGGTATTTCTTTCCCTACCCTAAACCTTGAAGTGAATCAGATAATTACTAATATCCAGTGTTGCAATATTTTGAGATAAGTGGAGACACCAGGGTGTGGCAGGTCAGGATTAGGAATGGCTGTGTTGAAAGGCATCAAGACGGTCTCTCTGTGGATTTTGGACATAGTTTGAGGGCTGGGGTTAGAGAATGATAGCAAAGCCCGAGGAGAGGTGAAATCTTCCTAAGTTATGGGTGCTCACATCCAGCCCACGCTTCTTTCCCAAGAGAACTGGAAGCTGAAGCTGGGCCATAGTGGCTCATGACTTTAATCCTAGTACTTGGGAGGCAGAGGCAGATGGATCTCTGTGAGTTCAAAGCCAGCCTGGTCTACAGAGCAAGTTCCAGAGCAGCTAGGACTGTTACACAGAGAAACCCTGTCTTGAAAAACCAAAAAACCAAAAACAGCAACAAAAAGGAGCCAAAAGCTGATACCTGGAGAACTGGAAAAGCCCTGCCCAGAGCCCTACCTAGAACTCATAGTGCATCCATCCCACATCACCTTCTGCTTCATTCAATCACACACCCCCCCAGTTATTAAGCATATGCCAGGCTGGGGGGGGGGGGCTATCTCCATATCTTGGTGTTTTGTTTTTTGTTTATAAGATAGGTCTGACTATGTACCCTCAGCTGGCCTAGAACTACTGTGTAGAACAAGATGGCATCAAACTCACAGAGATCTGCCTGTCTCGGCCTTGGTTTTTTGAATTTTGATTTTGAGAGGGCTATTCATAAGTTTTGGAGTCAAATGGGCACAAACTAGGCACAGGAGTGTGAGGACCTGGCCTAGGAAGGTAGAGTGGCTCTGAAGATAGGAATTACTCTGAGCAGGGATTGGTGATGTTGCCAAGTCAGATGTCAGGAGGCACCATTGTGGAACATGCTTTTTCATTGTCTTACATGAGTCCTCTGCTAGGTGCTCAGCTCCTTGAAGGCAGGAGTTTTATAAGCTTTGGGAGTTATACATAGCAAGCCTCTTTTTATACATGTGTAGGATAAAAACAAGGGTCAGGTCTGAGAGTGGGGTTGAAATAAGTGAACTAGCAAGTAAGAGAAACTAAAGAGCCAGCCAACAGGAAGCTGAGTGAGTCAGGGAGTGCCTGGAAGAGATTGATAAATCCTACAAGTCCTTGCCAACCCCCTTGAGTAATGGAAGTAATGATTCAGTGACTTATCTCGGCCTATAGGGTTCTAGATCTCTCTCTGTTGTAGTATGTTACCCTAGAATGGGTGCAGGTACCCTGGAGACAGATTGGATGATTTGAAAGAGAATAGGCATAATTGTCATTCTGATCACATGTGACATGGCTGGTCAGAGAAGACTCTTAGACATGAGACCTTGAGTTGGGGTTTACCAGAAGGCCTCTTTAAGTTTTCCCATGAAGTTTTTCTATGTTGACCCCATAGTCAGGTATACATCAGCTATGCAACATTAATGTAGTGTTAGTATAAGTTAAAGCACAAGGAAAGACCCTCACTATCTGCCCACAGATAATCTGTGTTTGATGTGTGGACTGCTTCACCATCCAGGGGTGGGATTTTCCTTCCAGGTCTGTTTGGCTGTTATAGTGCATATGGCCTGCTGCTTCTGTGGTGGCATCCGTAGATAAATAATGAACTAGACATGTCAAGTCAATTCTGGCCTTCATGGCCCACTCCGTAAGCTCATGCTCCAGTTTCTACTGTCTTCCCTAGCCCTACCTGTTCCTGTTCCCCGTCTGCTCTCTCTCCAGCCACACTGTCCTAGAGGTCATCAAACACACATATTATCTTCAGTCTCCTAGCCTCTTCACAGGCTTTGTCCACTACCTGGGTTATTCTTCCTTCCCTTCCTGTGGATATTAACTCAAGAACACTTTTGACATGAAATCTTCACCCTTGAAGTGCAACCATCAAAAGACAGATCATCTTCTGTCGCACTTCTGCAGCTCTCTCTGTCTTCCGCAGTGCGCACAGCAGCCTGTTGCTTTCTGTTTGTGAGGTGGACTGCGCTGACTCGTTAGTGGATCATAGGCTCTGTGAAGGCCAGAGTCAGATCTCTTTTGTAATGACGAGTATTGTGTTATTATTGTGTTTTGTTGTTATTGTTTTTTTAAAATTTGTGTGTGTGTACTCATTTAAAATTTAAATCACTAATGTATGCATATTTATTTATTCATTCATTTAAATTTCCTTAAGTGCTTCAGAGTTTTACTCTTTATCTGTATTTTATGGATGAGACTGCTGAGGCACAGGTTGCCCACGGGTGGTCTGGCTCCAGAGTCTGGCCTTTTAACAACCATAGCATAATGGCTATGTGCTACATTGTACTCATAGATATTTGTTGAATTGTTCAGCATCATCAGAAAATGGTGATAGTGACTGGGCATAGTGGAGTACACTTTTAATCTCAGCACTCAGAAGCAGGCAGAAAAGGCAGAAGAGGCAGAAGCAGGTGGGTCTCTGCATTTGAGGCCTGGTCTACAGAGAGTTCCAGGACAGCCAGGGCTACAGAGAAACCCTGTCTTGGAAAAAAAAAATTAAACCAAAAGAAGAAGAAGGAGAAGAAGGAGAGGAAGGAGAAGGAAGAAGAAGGAGGGGGGGAGAAGGAGGAGGAGGAAGAAGAAGAAGAAGGAGGAGAAGGAGAAGGAGAAGGGAAGGAAGGAAGGAAGGAAGGAAGGAAAGGAAGGAAGGAAGGAAGGAAGAAAGAAAGAAAGAAAGAAAGAAAGAGAAAGAAAGAAAGAAAGAAAGAAAGAAAGAAAGAAAGAAAGAAAGAAAGATAATGGTATATTGTATAAGATGTTTCTAGATGGTTGAAGTACAAACCTGGCATGTAAATTGAGACTGACATCTGGTGAGAATCTTTTTATGACTTAAACTCTTCCTCAAACATCACAAAGTAAACACATTTTCTTCTTCCCTTCCTCTTTCCAGCTTCTCTTTGGCAGCACTGTCTCTCTGTCCGTGAGAGATGGGAACAACCATGTTTAAGACAGAGTGGATAATCAGGTTTTTGAGTTTTATTTGCTTTCTGATGATATCCTTGGCTACCATCAGTATCCTTTGTTAAGTGTTCTTCATTATATTTACATAACTCTTGCTTTGAAATTCTTTATTTTTTACTACTTAATGAATCAAATTAATTTTTAATTAAATGTATTTAATTAAATGTATCCCAGGCTAGTCTCAAACTCCATATGTAGTCAAGTTTAGAGAGGTGTTGGTTTTCAAGAGGGAGAAAAGCAAAACACAGCGTGGAAGCTGAGTGTCCTTGCCTCGCTGTGCAGATGCCCAAGGACCCAGAGAAGTTGGCAATGAGGCTGGATGGCCTCCAGAGTCCACAGAGCCTGCCCAGGATGGTGACCTTAGCAAGAGAGGTTCTGAGAAAATTGGGCCTGTGCAGGAGAATGTGAAAAGTGTATTCCACCTCCATCCCTGTCTTGGACTGCCATTTTCCTTCTCCAGGGGCAGATTTTGTTCCTGGTATCTAGAAAGACTTCTTTTTGAACTTAGAGACTTGCTGTCTCCCTGTGGGTATTCCTTCCTGCTTCTGTTTCCTGCCCACCACTTGATAAGTAGAGAAGGCAGTGGTGATCCATACCAACTGGTTCCTCTGGCTTTGTTCTTTAATTTCTTCATTTAAAAGCCACATGTCTGTAGATGTGATTGTTCCAACATAGTCTTCCAAGCAGTTTTTGTGCTTACCTGTCTTTGTCTAAATATGTGAGAAACCTACGTTGAAATTAGGGAATCTGATGGCATAGTGTGTGTGTTGGGTGGGGGGGTGTATAATTGTGTGTGTGCTCATATGTGTGTGCACACTTGCCTGTGCATGTATGTCAACACCAAGTGTCTTTCTTTATTGTTCTCCAGCATATTGTTTGAAACAGGGTCTCTCACTGAACCTAGAACTCACTGCTTTGGCTAGATTGGCTGGGCAGTGAGCCCTCAGGATCTGCCTGCCTCTGCTTCCTAGTACTGGTGTTATAGGAGTGGATTGCTATACCTGGCTTTTACATGGGTGTTGGAGATCTGAACGTAGCTCCTCATGCTTGTGCAGCAAGCACTTTATCCACTGAACTATCTCCACTGTGCTCCCCTACCTGGAGACAAGTCTTTGAGCCAGGCTGACCCAAACTTACTATGTTTCCAAGTACTGAGATTACAGGCATATGCCATCACAGCCAGCCGGTAAGATATTTTTCCACAAGAAATGTCAGTGTTTGAGAGCTTCCTTTTGTGTGAGCATCTTATTCCTTCTAGTGAAACAGACATAACTTACTTTGGAAGGCTCATCAATTTATGGCTGGTTAAAATGATTCCTGCTGTTGAAGTAAGTTGTCTCATACTAGTCTGTAGCATGAATCTTAAAAGTCTTATTAATAAATCAAACCCGAGGCCAGTTATTAGGGTGACTGCCAGAAGATCAGAGAGACAGAACAAACCACAGCTACCTCACCTCGCCAGTTCCTCAGCTGGTCTTGTTTCCTCAGACTGTAAGCTTCTGAGTCCTCATCCAAATGAATCTCAGCTGAAATGTGCTGCTCCAAAGCCTGAATGCTTAACCAGCCAAATGCTGAACCAGCCAAATGCTTCTAGTTTCTGGTCTTCACACCTTATATAATCTTTCTCTTTCTGCTCCCACTCCCTGGGATTAAAGGTGTGTGTCACCATGCCTAGCTGTTTCCAATGTGGCCTTGAACTCACAGAGATCTGCCTGGCTCTGCCTCCCGAGTGCTGGGATTAAAGGCATGCGCTACCACTGCCTGTCCTCATGTTTAATATTGTGGCCGTCCTGTTCTCTGACCCTAGATAAGTTTATTTCGGGGAACACAAATTATTTCAGGGAACACAATACCACCACACTAGTCAGTAATGTGTGTTTCCTTATGGACACTAAAGGAGTAACTGTTTTCATCAAAGCAGTGAGCAGTGGCTGTATCCTCATCTCATGACAGAGACCCTTTTTAGATCATCAGAACTGGACTGTTCAGGAGGCCTACTCTATAACGTGGTGGCTATAGGTAGTAACTTTTGTGTTCTTGATTGTTTTTAATTCCTGTTCTTTATTTTTATAATTTAAATAATTAATTTAAATTTAATTAAATAATTAATTTAATAGTTATGTATATAATTAATTTAATTTTTTTTAGCTGAGGATCGAACTCAGGGCCTTGCGCTTGCTAGGCAAGTGCTCTACCACTGAACTAAATCCCCAACCCCTAGGTAATTTTTTATATGTGTCTGCATACCTATTTATGCATGCATGTGAAGGTCAGAGGACAATTATATATTCTCTTTTACCATCATGTAGATTCATGAGATTGATCTCAGGTTTTCAGGCTTGGCAGCAAGTGCCTTTATTTGCTGAGCCATCTTGCCTGTCCTTGAAAATTGTTAAGAGACTAGATAATAAATATTCTTACCACATACACACAAGATGAAATGTCAAGCAGTGGAATTGTTTTGTTTTTGTTTTTTTGTTTTTCAAGATAGGGTTTCTCTGTGGAGCTTTGCACCTTTCCTGGATCTCACTCTGTAGACCAGGTTGGCCTCGAACTCACAAAGATCCACCTGCCTCTGCCTCCCGAGTGCTGGGATTATTAAAGGCGTGCGCCACCAGTGCCTGGCATAAGCAGTGGAATTGTTAATTATAATTAGATTATCCATCCTATAATGTTTATCAAAACATGTTGTACACTTTAAGTATATAAATTTTTTTCCCCAGTTTATCTATCAATCTATTTATTTATTTATATATTTTTGCAGAGCTGAAGATCGAACCCAGGGCCTTGCACTTGGTAGGCAAGTGCTCTACCACTGAGCTAAATCCCCAACCCCTATAAATTTTAATGTCATTTAAAACATATTTTTTTTTTTTAATTAGGAAAAGGTCTGGATTGGATTTGTGTGTGTGCTGTAGGAATTTTTTTATGATGGTCAGGCTATGACTTTTTGTAATATTATTCTCACCAACTTATATGGATAGTAGAATTTCAGGAATTTTCATCTAGAACATTTTTTTAAAAGACCTCATCTTCAGGGCTAGAGAGATGACTTAGTGAGTAAGAGCACTTGGCTGCTCTTCCAGAGGACCCAGGTTCAGTTCCCAGCACTCACATGATGGCTAACCATCGTCCACTACTACAGTTTCAGGGGATTCAATGTCATCTTCTGGCCTTCCTAGGTACCAAGCACAGACATATGTGCAGGCAAACTCACATATATTTAAAAAAAAAAAAAAAAAAAAAAAAAGACACCCCCCACCCCGTCTAATTTGCTGTCCTGTATAGAAAGTATGCAACTTTAGAGATTTTGTAAATTATATTTTAGTCTCCTTAGAGAGATCTAACCCTTATATCAAAGTAGAATGCTGATCCTCATCTATCCCAACAGGGTTCTAAGTGGAATTTCAGGCCTGAAATAATTTAGGCTTATGGCTCTTAGAGAACTATGATTTAAAGTAGTAAAATGATAGTTTAGGGGCAGCGGGCGAAAGAGCAGACTGGGAGGTGGAGCCTTGAGCCCACCCTGTGTCTATGGTTAACTGTCTGTGGTGACTTGGGCAGGTCACTTCCCCTCTGTGGGCCTGATTTCTTTTCCTGTGCAATGAGAGGGTTGGGAGGTGATGTGTTGGTCCTTTCATCTCAAACATTACATATCTCAGTAGCATAAGCAGCTCTGCTTTTGATCTGTGTTATGTGGAGTCATGTGATTAAATCAGTCCAAACTGGAGAAAGGACAGTGGTATTGTGGACTTAGTTGGTAAAGGTAGATAGCCTGCCAGTGTATTTCAGACCTGGGGATTCTTCTGGGCTCTGGCCAGGTGTCTGAACCAGAGTATTTCATGCTGTTTAACTTTTATCATAATGTTTGGCAACATCTGGCAAGTGTAGGTGGCAATTATGTCATAAATACAGTTGTTTGTAGATAATTTAAATTTCACTAGAGCACCTACCCACTTTCTCTTTGACCTCGTCCCTTTGTTTCCACCCTCTGCCCCAAGGAATCTCTAAGTATAAAGAGCGAAATTGACAGTTTCAGATTATTATCAGGACTGAAAATTTTGCTGTGTAATTGAGACTTATTTTCCCTTTGGGATTTCCATATAAGAACTCCTTAATAATAGGTTAAACTGTACATAAGTATCCATATTCAAGAGGAATTTGGCTTTTAGAAGAAAGGCTGGTGCGTTTTACAAATCTGGAGTCTAACCAGCTCATTGTTAGTCTAGATGAGGTACTTCTCTATCAGGAGAGGTAAAGCTGGCAGGTTTCTTAATTGTTACAAGATTTAAATTGCAGTTATCTCTCTTTAGTGAAGACATCAGAATACAGTGGCAACACCTGCACCCTAAGGCTCGGCTCTTAAGTGATCCTGTCACCTTGGGTTTTTGGTTTTGTATCTATAAAATGAGTGATTTGGCCTAGCTCCCTGGTACTCCTCAGGCATTTGATCCCACTCCTGGGATTTGATCCACCCTAAGAACAAGGCTGTTTTCTGGTCTATGGTGTGGTAGAGGGTTTCCTGACAGAGTGTGGTGGAATGACCCCGAAGACCAGAACTGCATAGACTGAACTTAGACTGAGCCTTGAACCCTACAAACAGTTGAGGGGTTCAATCACCTATTGTGAAAGCAGCCACCTTTGTGCTCAGGAATAAAGTGGACTTAGGAAGAAGTACCTTTTATCAGATCCGGTAAAGCAGAGGGATAGCCAGAACTGAAGAGTTGTAACTGTCTTGGGTGGTGGTTAATTACACCACACCCTAAAGTTGCCACAAATACTAGCTTAACTCTCTCAGCTGCTTCATGGGAAGCCACACAGTATGTTCAGTTAGGTAGGCTTTGCCTTTACTACAATCCTAGCTAAGACACCTGACTCCCATCCAAAGCAAATGTCATTGTTACCTTTCTTGACACACTATCAGGAAAGGTAACAGTCAGTGGGCTGGTTAGAAGGAACTGAATGGTTGATGGATTATTGGTGACACCACAGGTAAGCGCAGCATGACAGAATTTGGAATGATTTAGGATCGTTCTGAAATCCTTAAAACTAGACACGAGGAGGCGATAAAAGTCTCACACTAGTGTTCTGATGTCAGCAGGCCTTTCTTAAAGACAGACCTTTTGCTTGAGAAGTTAGCCCACTTCCCTGGGCTATGCAAGAGGCTTGGTCCTCTGTGGTCTTGTGGGCTTTCTTTGGTATAGAGAGGGCTGTAGTTGGAGAGCTGGGCTTTAATGTAATGGATTTGTGCTCTTACCAGACACTGGTTTCTGTCTTCTGCTGCTGTTGTGAATTCTTTTTTTGTTTGTTGTTTGTTTGACACAGGGTTTCTCTGTGTAGCCCTGGCTGTCCTGGAACTCACTCTGTAGCCCAGGCTGGCCTCAAACTCACAGAGATCTGCTTGTCTCTGCTTCCTGAGTGCTGGGTGCTGGGATGAAAGGCATGCGCCACCACTGCCTGGCCTGTTTTTTTTTTTTTTTTTCTTTCCGAGACAGGGTTTGTCTATGTAGTTCTGGCTGTCCTGGAACTGGCTTTGTAGACCAGGCTGTCCTTAAACTCAGAGAGCCCGTGCTCCTGGCTCTGTGAATTCTTTTTTAAAAACTATTTTATTTATCGTAAGTCATGTGTGTATGAATGACGTGTGGGCACGTGTGCGAAGTCAGAGGACAGCTTGCAGGAATTGGTTCTCTTCTTCTGCCACGTGGGTCCTGGAGATCAAACTCAGGTTGTCGGGTGCCTTTACCTGCTGAGCCATCGCCTGGCCCTGCTGTTGTGAATTCTTGATGGCCTTTTGGCCTTTGTTGGGCACAGTCTCTTACCATGTGATCAAATGATAAAATAATTGAATTCTCCTGAATACTTTTATAAAAAATCAGAATCTCCAATAGCCAGGCTTTGTTTGCCCTTATAGGAAGTAATATTGTACCAGTAGAATCGTAGATACAAATGTTTTTTAAGATATCTGTCAAGGTTCTCTGTTATAGGATACTACTCTGAGGAATTTGCTGCTGGATTGACATGCTGCACAGGTGTTTTGTTTAATTTAGTTTATTTGTTTATTTAAATACTACAGGTCTGGATTCTGTGATAGCATACCAGGAAAGTGTCTTTCTGATATTCTTTAAAAATCAGTGACTCTGGGCCAGGCAGTGGTGACGCACACCTTTAATCCCTGCATTCAGGAGGCAGAGGCAGGCAGATCTCTGAGTTCCAGGGTAGCCTGGTCTACAGAGAAGTTCTAGGTCAGCCAGGGCTACACAGAGAGACCTTGTCTTAAAAAAAAAAAAAAAAAAAAATCGGTGAACCCATGCTGTAAATTTTTTTTTTTTTTTTTAGGGAAAAGATTTATTTATTCATTTTGTTTTTTTTGTGACAGGGTTTCTCTGTGTAGCCCTGGCTGTCCTGGAACTGGCTCTGTAGACCAGGCTGGCCTTGAACTCACAGAGATCCACCTGCCTCTGCCTCTCAAGTGCTAGTATTAAAGGCGTGTGTACTGCTGGGCTAAGATTTATTTTTATATGTATGTGTAAATGCTTGAATGTATGTATGTGCACTACACGTATGCCTGGTGCATGAAGAGGCCAAAAGAGAGAGGGTGTAGGATCCTCTAGAACTGGAGTTACAGGTGGTTGTTAGCTACCATGTGGATATTAGGAACTTAACCTGAGTCCTCTACAAGAGCAAGTGCTCTTAACTATTGAGTTACCTCTTCTACCTTCCCCCTTCTGTAATTATCAACCAGTTAGATTCAGCAGAATAATCTAGTCTGAAGCTGGGCATGATGGCATGCACCTATGAGCCCAACTTCTCAGAGGTTGAGATGAAGAATTGCTTGAATCTACAAGTTCAAGAACAGCCTTGACTTGGTGAAATGGCTCACTTGTTAGCCATCTGTAATGTCAGTTTTTTAAAAACTTTTTATTTATCATAACTTGTGTGTGTATGAATGACATGAGTATGTATGAAGAAACCCTGTCTCGGAAACTAACCCTCTTCAGGCCTCAATGAGTCCCAGGAAAGAAAGGCGCAAAGCTACACAGAGAAACCCTGTCTCGAAAACCAAAACACAAAACAAAAAACAAAACAAAACAAAACCAACAAACAAACAAAAACCCAAAATATTCATACACATAAAATAAATGTTAATTCATTTGTTTTTCAAGACAGGGTTTCTCTGTGTAGTCCTGGATGTCTGAGAACTCCTTCAGTAGACCAGGCTGGCCTCAGATTCAGAAATCCATCTACCTCTGCCCCCCAAAAAAGCTGAGATTAAAGACGTGCTCCACCACTACCTAGCTTAAATCTTAAAAACATTTTTTTTCCTTAAAAAGACCAGTTTTGGTAACATAGCAAGACTTCATCTAAGGAAGAGAGAATAACCCAGCCTGTTTGTTCTTACATGTTATTGACCTCTGCTTTGTCATCCACCACATGCTGTCCATCCCCCTGCATCAACATGTGAGGTCTTGTCTTGCTTTCCTTTGGAAAATACCCTTCCTTCTTCTAAGCATTATTGCTAGAGCTAATAATTACAAACTCTGATTCTTAAGCACATTCTAATTCACTTGAAATTAATTATTTTTCATTTAGAGACATGCAGATCTAATTGCTATCAAGAGTTTGTGTTTCCAAATTGGGCAGTAAAATAAAACACTTTGGAAACCTTACATGTCTTACTGACCTACCTGTTTCATGTCTTACCTGTAACACTGTACTATGTATCCATTAGTGAACCAAAATGGGCTCTTTTTTTTTTTTTTTTTTTTTTCCCATTTGTTTAGATGCTATGGATCTCATGTACCTTGGCCTCAAATTCCCTCAGTAACCAAGGATAACCTTGAATTCTTGGTCCTTTGGCTTCTACTACTGAGGTGCTGGGATTATAGATGAGCATCTGTCTGGTTTATGTGGTAATATGGATCCAACATAGGGCTTCATGTATGCTAGGCAAGCATTTTACTAACTGGGCTAGATCCCCAGCCCACCAAAATGAATTCTTTTTTAAAGAAAATTGTTCTATGTGTATGGCTGTTTTGCCTGCATATACATCTGTGTGCTATTTGCACGCCTAGTGCCCTCAGAGCCAGAGGAGGGAGTCAGATCTGAAGTTGCAGATGTTTGTGAGCCACCATGTGGGTGCTGGGAATTGAACCTGTGTCCTGGAAGAGCAGCCAATGCTCTTAACCACTGAGCTATCTCTCCAGCCCCCAAAATGAACTCTTAACTCCTTTGCTTTTATTTCACTTCTGGAACAAGTTGACTAGTAATAGACCTAAGCCCTAGTAAAGAGTCCTTTCACTCCAGAAAGCAGTTTGGTTGTGGCCAGTTGTACATTCCAGGAAAAGAGATGGAGGGAGAGAAGAGTGAAGGAGAGAGGGGAGAGATGGGAGGGGGAGAGGGAGAGGGGAGGGAGAGGGGAGGAGAGGAGAGGAGAGGAGAGGAGAGAAGAGAATGTGTGTGTTTTGAGTAAGCCTGTGATCCCATTGCTGGGGAGCAGTGGGCAGGAAGATCCATGAGACTTCATGGCTAGCCAGTCTAGCTAAATAGGTGAGTTCCAGGTCCCGTGAGAGACCTTGTCTCAGACAATAAGGTGGTGACACACCTCTAACCTCAGTATTTTTGAGACAGAGGTATGTGGATTTCTGTGAGTTTGAGGCCCACCTGTTCTACTTAGTGAGTTCCAAACTAGCCAGGGCTGCACAGTGAGACCTGTCTTTAAAAAAAAAGGAAAGCATCAGAAGATACCTCACAACAACCTCTGGCTTCCACATGTATGTCCACACACATACATGCACACAGATAAACACATGTATAAATTGGTAAGCCATTGTTAGAGGTTTCCATTAGTTTTTATGGCTATTTAAATACCTATCTGTCCCTTCTTGAGTCTGATTCTCCTCACTGACAACTTTTTCAAATAAGATTATTTCAGAGAGCATTTTAGAAAAGGTATTTCTTACCTTAAACATAAGGCGTTAAACTGGATGTGATAGTACATATCTATAATTCCAGCTTCAAGAAGCTGAGGCAGGAAGATTGTAGTTCAGAGGTGGCCTCAGATACATTGCTTGACCCTATCTCAAAAACAAGGAAGGGGAGAAAGGAGGAGGAGGAGGAAAAATGTGTAAAAAAATATGTTAATGTAGGAACCACTAAAGATTGGTTGAGTTGAGAAGACAGAATCAGCACGTGGTTGGCACCCTGCCTTTTACTCCACACTCTACATTAGCAGTCAGTGGTGTTTCGTGCAGTGGTGAAGCTGCTGGCCTTTGTGGAACTTCCCTTTGTAATCAGAATGTTGGACAGCAGGACTCAGCTGGGCCTTGCATTATTGCATGGGATAAGGTGGCTTGTTGAAGTGCATGCTGAGCAGGGTTCCAGTGAGGATCCTTCTGCCACTGAATGCCAGGAATAAAATATGCTGGTTTAAAAGATGTACAATTTGGACTTAATTTATGTGCACTTAAGTTACTTACAAAATAGTGGGTCTTGCCAGGCAGTGGTGGCTTTCGCCTTTAATTCAGCACTAGGGAAGCAGAGGGAGGTGGATCTCTGAGTTCAAGGACAGCCTGGTCTACAGAGCAAGTTCCAGGATAGCCAGGGCTACAGAGAAACTCTGGTTTTTTTTTTGTTTTTTTTTTTTTAAAAGTAGGTCTTGAAAAGTGAGTGCATGTGTGTGTGTGTGTGTGTGTGTGTGTGTGTGTGTGTGTGTGTTTTGAGGGAGTTTATAAATGGAACAGCAATCTCAGTCCTCTTTTATGCTCCAGTCTCAGAAATGGGACAGTGTAGTTTGTATCCAGCATAGATCACTTTGGAAAAAGTCATCTGATTTGAGGGGCTTCAAAGGCTATGTATTTCCACAGTGATTCTGGTCACCTTATATGATAGGGCTAGATGGACAGAGCCTGGAGCCTTTGGGAACTAGTGGATGTTCAGTTTGAGGGGAGACTAAAATACCTGTCCCTATTGTTCTAACCACTGCAGGTTTCCTGATTGGTCACTTTCTACATCTTCAAGCTAAGGGTGTACATGTATAGTTTTAAACACCAGTTAGTTTCCAGATAGCATAAACAGAAGTAGGTTTGACCTTTTTCCATTTTCAAGCCCTCTGGAAACTATCATGTATAGCTGTAGGGTCTGTTCCTGTTTTTCATCTGTTGTAGAAAAAAAATACTGAGTACCAGAGGCGGGAATGGCTAGGCAAAGGTAATGGACATGCTCATTATCATGAAGCAGTGTTTTTCAGTGTTCCGGTACAAATAGTTCTCGGCCACGATCAGTATCACAAAAGACATCTAGGAGGATATTTATTCATATTAGTTATAGCAACTATATTTAGGGGTAGATATTTTCATGTTTAAAAAATTGCTGAAGGCCTGGGAAGGAAGCTTAATTGGTAGAGTGTTTCCCTAGTACAAATGAAGCCCTAGGTTTGATCTCCAGGGATGATGGAGGCAGTATTATCATTGGCTATATAGAGAGTCCAAGGCCAGCCTGGGCTATGTAAGGGCCTTTCTCAAAGGGCGGGATAAATTATGCTTGAGGTTTTGAAAAAACAGGAAATTTATAATTGCATATTTATCTTATGAGAGTATAATAGGCTACATAGTGAGACCCTGTCTCAAGAGGAGGGGTGGAGAGGGACAGGTATAATGGCTCCCCAGGGACACCCAATTTGAATCAGTCAAGAGCAAAACCTGCCAAGCTTGGCGAGGGTCATGAGGTCACTGTGGACATCTAACTGACAGCCAGAGCTCAGTGACTAATCTAGCTTCTCTCCAAACCTTGTGTTTTGAGATCTACGCAAGTTGTGTGATGAGTGCTCTATTGTGGTTCACCAGTCAACCACAGACCATTGCTTTTCCTGCGTTTCCAAGCTATTCAAACAAAGTAGATGGCTTTTGTCTCCACATTGTAGGAAAGGAGCACTAATGTTCAAGTGTTTTAAACTCTACTACTGTGGTGAGATATTTGGGGCATTTTCTATGCAATAGAAATATTCAGTAATAATGACAACTCTCTTATTCTTCTAGATGCTCAAACTCTGATTAGGAGACTTCTGCCTCTCTAAACCTTTGTTCCTTTGGTAACTACTAATAATCAGAGGTGGCAGAGTTACCTGGTATCCTGAAATTGGAAGTGTGCCCCCTGAACTCAGGTGCTCATGAGTGCCATTAAACTTGTGTGTTTTCAGAAAATGGAGGAGAAAATGCTAGTGCTATAATTTTGTAATATTTTCTTTATCATGTCTCTGTGATTTTGTTTATTTATTTAATTTATTTACTTTGTTTTTTTTTTTATATTTTTGGTTGTGAGCCTAGCCTTTAATGGCTGAGCCATCTCTCCAGCCCTTACTTTGGTTTTTTGAGGCAGTTTTTCTGTGTAGCCTTGGCTGTCCTAAACTCAGTCTGTAGATCATGCTGGACTCTGCCTGCCTCTGCCCCTGCGTGCTGGGATTAAAGGCATACACCACCACCGCCTGGCTTCTCTGTGTTATTTATTTATTTATAATTAAGTTTGTTGGGTGTTTTCGTGTGTGTTTTATTTTTTATTTTTATTTTTTATTTTATTTTATTTTTTTGAGCTGAGGATTGAACCCAGGGCCTTGCGCTTGCTAGGCAAGCACTCTACCACTGAGCTAAATCCCCAACCCAATGTTTTCTATTTCTAGTAGACACATGTGCCATAGTACATCTATGTGGGTCAAAGGACAACTCAAATGAGTGGCTCCCCCTCTACAATGTGGATACTGGAGAGTGAACTCAGTTCATCAGGCTTGGTGGCAAAAATCCTGATCTCCTGAGCACTCTGGTTTTTTGTTTGTTTTGTTTTAATTTATTTTTGTTTATGTGTATGAGTGTTTGCCTGAACATATGTTTGCATGGTTACCTAGTGCCCACAGAGGCCAGAAGAGGACTGTATATCACTTGGGACTGGAGTTACAGAGGTTGTAAAACTGCCGCATGGGTTAAATAGAAGTATGGGGGTATGGACTACTTGGAACAAGTAGCAGAGACCCAATTCCTGCCGACTCACACAAATGCGAGTTTGTTTTCAACGAGCGTCTTTGAGCTTAAGGAAAGCCTTTGCTGAGGTCCAGGGAACAATGGAAGGGAGACATTCTCTCACTGTCTTTGAGCCAAGTTTCTCCTCAGGCTTCCTCTTGTCTTTCTCTCATACAGCTTTTTCCATATGGTGAAAAACTACACAACTCTTCCATTTTATTATTTCCTACTTTCGCTGCCCAGAAGGACTCGGTTCCTGCATGGGCTCTAAGACTGGTTTTACACAGTGGTTATCTCTTTGGTAACTATTTACTCTGGCCATGCAGTTTTCTCATGTCAGGGGAGGAGGGCAGGGCCACTTGTAGCATGTTACCCTCTGGACCCTATGAGCCAAAATGATTTCAGCCATTCCCAAACAGTGACCTTTAGATCCTCAGAGAGGACCGGTACCACCCTGAGGCCACTGTGGTTTCCCTCTTAGTCCAATTTCCGGGTTCCTCAGGTAGAACTAAAAGCAGGCTTTAATTCTTCCTCAAACTCCAGGCCCTGCACAGATAACAGAGCCTGCAGGCAGGAGGAAAGTTGGCTCTTTTACCCCCTCCAGAGAAGGCCGGGGCCATATCAAAGCAAAGTCTGCACCTCCCACCCCCCAGGCCAGCACTCCAGAGGATGAGCCAAGTTCTGGCAGCTGCTCCAACATCACCCCTGCTGGGACCTCCAGTGGGTCTCCCCAAGGGAAAGGAATGCAGGGCCTGGAGTATTTGTCCTAGGTTGCCCTAAAGAGAACCATCAGGTCCTATCTTTTAAGATTCTTAAGAGAGTGAGGAGGTTCTGGGCCAGGCTCCCATTCACAAGTAACTGCCCAATCCTTTTGTTTTTAATATGAAAAGACAACTATTCTCATATTCTAAAAAGAGTGCTTATACCAAAATTCACATATTACAGTTTAAGCAAGCATTGCTGGCCTGCTTAAATTCAAGATACCGCCCCCCCCCACACACACACACAGTAGAACTAGGTAATTTGTGGGATAGTGACAAAGGAAAAACAAAGTCCATTACAAAAGTGTGGCACAGCTGAGTGGGCCCACCCAACGGGGCAATTTTATCTAGGAAACTACCAACTGCCATCCACATATGTGGGTGCATGTGACAGACCTGTGGAAATCCTGTGGTGAGGGTACAGATCCTAGCAATGCCAGAGGACACACAGACAGACTCCATCCAGTATAATTAGCACCATAGTGTACACTAAGGTTTGGGTTCAGTATTTTTCACTTATTTTCTATATCATAGATTTAAAGTCTGTGCTAATACATATGTAAAATTTGTTGTTGAGCTATATCTCAGTTTGTTTCAGCTTTTTAAATATTAGAAATTTGAGTTCATTAAAATAATAGTATGTAGCCAGGCAGCAATGGCGCACGCCTGTATTCCCAGCACTCTGAGGCAGAGGCAGGAGGATCTCTGTGAGTTCGAGGCCAGCCTGGTCTACAGAGTGAGATCTCGGACAGGCACCAAAACTACACAGAGAAACCCTGTCTCTAAAAACAACAACAACAAAAAAACCAAAACATAAAAAAAAACTAAAAACAAAAAAAGTATGTCACTGTGCCCCAGAGATTTTTCAATATCAGGAATTTTTTCGTTAGTGTGTAGAAGTTGAAACATAGGATCTGAAGTATGGGATACTTCTTTATGCTTTCCCATAGGAAAAGGGAAGGGGAGGAATGGAACCAGTATGTGTGTGAGTGTGAGTATATGTGGTGGGGAACAGGGGAAATGATCTGAGTGAATATAAGTAAAGTCCAATGACACCCGTATGAAAATGTCAAAGGAACTGTATTGGTGAAATTATTAAGGCCACTCCACGTAGTTAAAAGGGAGGTTTATTTTGTAGGGTAACTTACAAATGAAGGGGTAGGTTGCAGGGTCTGGCAAAGGTATAGCACAGTCCGTTGGTGTTCTCTGGAGAACTCTGCTCGGTCACCTCCTGCGTCCAGCGTCCCCGAACCAAGAGAGCGACCTCCTCTTGATCCTCGGTCTTCCGCTCCCTCCTCTGCCCCGCCTTGTGGGCGTGATCATTACTGAAGCCTCAATGGGGGTTGGAACTTCCAGGCCAATGCTGGGATGGCTACCCACTACAGAACTGTTATTTTGTCCTCTTTCACAATTATTTGTAAGAAAGATTATACTAATATCTCTCTCTGCTACTAGCAGTGGGTAATAAAGATAATTTTCATAGTCTTTAGATGTGAAATTATGTGTATGTATGTGGGTATGTGCATGTGGACGCAGGTGCCTGTGGAGTACAGAGACATAGCCTCCTCTGTAGCTGCAGTTACAGGCAGTTGTGAGCTGCCCAGTGTGGGCACTGAGAACCAAGGTCAGACCCTTTGCAAGACTGCTGAGGTCCTCTTTGGATTTTTTTAATCTCAATTTTCACTGTTGGGAATTGAACTCAAGGCTTCACACACACTAGGTGACTGCTGTGCCGCGGAGCTACACTCCCTGCCCTGAAATGTTCTGCTTTAACATTCTCACCTTGGGGCTGGAGAGATGGCTCAGTGGTTAAGAGCGCTATCTGCTCTTCCAGAGGACCCAGGTTGGGTATCTCAGCACCCAGATGGCAACTCAGAACCCTCTGGAACCCCAGTTCCAGGATTCAGTGCCTTCTTCTGGCCTCTCAGACACCAGGTACCCATGGTGGTACACTTACATACACATGTAGGCAAACATTCCTACACATGAATTTTTTTTAATCTAAAAACAAAATAATTTTTAATTTTTATTACATTTTTTTGGAGACAGGGTCTTGCTATGTAGCCCAAGCTGATCTTTTACTCATAACTTTCTTGTTTTTCCTTCAAATTGCTGGGACCACAAACATGAACTGCCACATCTGGCTCTCCATTGTCACAATTTATTGAACAAAAGAGATAGACTTTAAATTGTATTTTGATTGTGAAGAAAAGTTTGGAGTTAGGCATTTTGTCAATTTCCTCAATAACAGCTTTAATTTATATGATTATAAATTACACTGGAATATATATACTTTTAAAATTTTATTTATTAAGTATACAGTATTCTGCCTTCATGTATGCCTGCAGGCCAGAAGAGGGCGCCAGATCTCATTACAGATGGTTATTAGCCACCATGTGGTTGCTGAGAATTGAACTCAGGACCTCTAGAAAAACAGTCAGTGCTCTTAACCTCTGAGCCATCTCTCCAGCCCCCACATTGGAATCTTGATGTTTTATTTTTTTACTTTAGTTTTTTTCAAGACAGGGTTTCTCTGTATAACAGCCCTGACTGTCCTGGAACTTACTCCCATGGATTCCAGAAGAGGACATCAGATCCTCTAGAGCTGGAGTATAAGCAGTTGTGAATGCCTAACATAGGTACTGGGAGTTGAACTAGGGTCCTCTGGAAGAACAGAGAGTGCCTCTAATTGCTGAGCTACCTCTCCAGCCTAAGAATATCGATATTTTAGCATATATTATGTTTATATAACAAAGGCTGATTTCCTACTTTACTTTAAATGTATTCCTCTAATTCTATGCTTAAAAAACATTTCTTGGTAGATGAGAAAATGTTGTTATTCTTCTATTATGAACTCATAACATGTGAAAGTTTTCTAGAATAAAATAGACCCAAGAGAGGGGAGCTGGAGAGCTGACCAAACTCCCTCCCCCCATTTCAGGGGAAGTTGCCCATGGGTTGTTTCAGAATTTTTTGTCATGTTAGATTATAGACCTGTTGGTCTGTTGTGGGAAGGATCAACACTTAGGATAAAGTGACTCAGCTCTTATCTGGACATGTGCTCTTGATAAGAATGTAGGCTCTCCAGCCTTGGTTTCTGTGTCTGGAGGATGGATGATCATATGAAGGATGATTTTGAGGAGTTTCTGATTATACATGTCCAAGGTGAAGAAGTGGATTGACATGAAAATCCTGTCTGTCTCGTTGCAGAGTTTTGGAAGTGCCAGCACGGTAACACTGCCCGAAACCCTGTTGTTTGTTTCGACCCTGGATGGAAGTTTGCATGCTGTCAGCAAGAGGACAGGCTCCATCAAGTGGACTTTAAAAGAAGGTAATTCGGATTGCCCTTGAGTGCTGTAGAAATTTGCTTAGCTGCTGCCAAGTAAACATAGTCCAGGAGAAAATGGTTACATGTTGTTTAGTGATCTAAGACAGAGAATGAACTAAAAAGAGGAGAAGGACTTCTACTCAGAGGTGACTTTACAGCCTCAACCGCTATGACTTGCCACTGGACACAGCACATGAGGAGACTATCTTATCTTTATGCTTCATTGCTTCTGTCCAGACTCTAAAAAGCTCTAGGCTTTTCTATTATTAGCTCTGGCTGCTTTCTGAAGACCTTCTGCATTAAATTTGTTAAGTTCTAATGATCAGAGTCTTATAATCATAATTATAAGAAGATAACTTCTCAAACCTTTCAGTTACTCACTTGTTTTTTATAGAGCCTGAAATTACCGTGGCCTGTAAGATTTGACATTCACCCAACTTAACCACTTTCCTAAGCCATTGAAATGAGGCTGGTTCTCATTTAACCCTTCCTCATATTGCTATCATTCTCTTCTGGTGTTGGTCAGTAGTCAGCGGTGGGGAGCTCTACCACTGGGGAGTTTATCCTACTTAATTTCCAAAGCAATCTTCCCAGACAAAGCCATGCCCAACTCAGATTTGGGGATTTTGGTGTTCTCTCTGTTATTCTGTCCATTAGTAAGTCTTGGTCTTAATTCAGGTCTGACTGGTGTGTTTTCTTCTGTCACTTCTCCATGACTTACTATTTTCATGAGCACAGCATTATTTCCCTTTGTTAAGCAGTGTTCCAGATGGAAAAACATTGTCACATGTCAGAAGGTCACACGTCATTTTATCAGTACTGTGGTAAACCTGTTTCAAATCCATAGTAGGGCAGCTTGAGTACTATGGTCATCCTGCCCCACCTCTTTGGGCCCTGCATGGAGCAGCAAGAACTTTAAGGCACTCAAAGAACCAGCACTATGAGAAGTGAGTGGCCAAGAGATGATTCTTAGTGCCGTCTTGTAGTCTAGGCTCTGAGAGCTCATGTGTACAGTCTCGCCTTCAGATAAACCTTTTAGTGTTTTAAAATGAAAGCAGAATTTTTTAAATTTCAAAAATGAGAATCAAGAAAGTCACAAAGGACTGGGAGAATACTTTGGCCATTGAATGTTGGGGCCTGCCCTTCCATTTTAGTGTTTCAAGGCAAGACAGACATCTTAGCCACTCTCTTCTTCCCCTGCTCACTGCACATAAGTCTTTATTTCCCAAGTACAACTGGGGCTTGTCTTGTCTGTTACTTACTCAAATACATCAGTCAGTTTGTTCTTTCCTGTTACTGAGAGATGAAAGAATTATTTTCTCTATTTTTTTCATCCCACTTAATATGTATTAAAAGAATCTCCCAGTTCAATTCCCAGCACCCACATGACACAGCTCACAACTGTCTATAACTCCAGTTCCAGGGGATCTGACAACCCTCACATAGATATGTATGCAGGCAAAACACCAATGCACATGAAATAAAAATAAACTTAAAAAAGAGAGAGAGATTGGGGATTTAGCTCAGTGGTAGAGTGCTTGCCTAGCAAGCACAAGGCTCTAGGTTCGATCCTCAGCTAGAGAGAGAGAGAGAGAGAGAGAGAAATCTTAACCTAGGAAAGATACTGTATGGGACATAAAGAAAAAGGGAGACCTTGTCCTCAAGGCTCCATAGGTAGCAAAGACAGAGCTTCAGTGTAGAGCAAGGTTCTGTGACTGCTTAAGGAGGTTCCGACAGTGTGCTGTGAACCTGCACCCATCTGGGCACAGGGTGGGCTGGTCATGTGATGGTTTCAGGAGTAGACCATGGCTTGGGGTGGAGGGAGAATTGGGATTCAGGCCTGACAAAGAAAAGGGAGGGTTGTAGGATTTGGGGGAAGGGCTGGTGCATTCAGCAGGAATCTGGGGATACACTGGAGGTAGAGAGTTCCAGAGCCACAGGGTATGTTGAGCCTGATTGATTGAACAGGAAATTGGGAGCTATTAGCATGTTTGAACAAGTGAGTGACTCATCAGATGCTCAGCTTTCAGATTAATCCAGCAGTAGCCTGTGTGGGAGGACTAGAGACAGAGCAGCAACCTGAAAACAGAGTAGGGGAAAGCCATGGATAGATGGAGTCAGTAGAACCCAGCTTAGGTGAGATGCTCAGAGAGGAATTGGTTTTGTTTTTAATTATTGTATGTTTGTGTGTGTATACACACACACACACACACACACACACACACACACACACACACACACATTTATGTTTTGTTTTTTGTTTTGTTTTTTCTTTGTGTAGCCCTGGCTGTCTTAGAACTCCCTCTGTAGACCAGGCTGGCCTTGAACTAACAGAGACCCACCTGCCTCTGCCTCCTGTTAAGATAGATGCCACTACTGCCCAGCAGAGAGATTGTTAAATGACACTTAAGAATGGGTTAGTGTGTCTGGCAGTAGTGGCACACGCCAGGACAGCCAGGGCCCTGTTACACAGAGAAACCCTGTTTCAGAAAACCAAAAAATAGGGGGAATGAGTTAGTGATACTTATTTAAGATCTAATCATTTGAAGTAATGTCTACCATTAAGAATGAACTGTGGCTGGGCGGTGGTGGTGGTGCACACCTTTAATTCCAGCACTCAGGAGGCAGAGCCAGGCGAATCTCTGTGAATTCGAGCCAGCCTGGTCTACAGAGCGAGATCCAGGACAGACACCAAAACTACACAAAGAAGCCTTGTCTCAGAGAAGAAGAAGAAGAAAAAAGATAATATAATAGAACCTGTGCACTCATCATGTAGTTTCATTAATATCTTTTTCCCTGTTTGAAATAGGATTTTGTTTGTTTTTTGTTTTGTTTTGTTTTGAGATGGGCTTTGCTGTGTAGCCCTGGCTGTCCTGGAACTTACTCTGTAGACCAGGCTGGCCTCAAACTCACAGATCCACCTGCCTCTGCCTCCGTTCTGGGATTAAAGGAGTGCACCACCATCCAGCTTGAAATAGGATCTTAAGCATCGTAAACTGCCCTTGAATTCTGTATATTGCTGAAGAAGGCCTGAACTCAAAAAACAAATAACAACAACAACAAAAGAGTGAACTGTGGAGGGTTGTCTTGTTTTTGTTATTGTTACTGTTTTTGTTGAGACAGAGCCTCCGGTAGCCTGGAATGGCCTCAGACTCCCATGTGTAGCTAGGGATGACCTTGAACTCTTGATTTCTTGCCTCGGCCTTCTAAGTGACAGGATTTTAAATGAATAAGATGAAGCCCAGCAGAACTACATTTTAAAATTAAATTAAGCCCTGGATAGCAGTAGCTTCAATTTATATTTCTGTACAAAGATAGTAGTAACACATTGATATTATGAGTTGGGAATATAATTTTAATCTTATGGTTATAACTAAGTATTTCAAAATTGGCATGTCTAAACAATTAGTATAGAGCTCTATCATGAAGTATTTAGACACTGTCATAGACCCTGACATACCTGACATAACCTGACAATAGTGGCACAGACAGGAAAGGAATTCATGGTGGGAAGAGCTGTGGAGACAACCAGCAGGAAAGTGGATCAGTGCTCGGCTGGGGTGGGGCTGAAGGACTCCAGTTTTCTACAGGCCCCTCAGAGAACGTGTCATTTGAGCAAGACCTCAGGGAGACAAGAGATTCTTGTAGATGGTATGATGGAGTGTTATTGAGTTTGAGATTATCTCCCACAGGCTCATGTCCACAGCTGGTGGTGCTCTTTTGGGAGGTTGTGGAAACTTTAAAAAGTGAGGTGTGGCTGCTGGAAGTAAGCCACTGGGGATGATCCCTGAGGGTTCTAGCTGGGTCTTACTTTCTCATTGGTCAACATGATTTTACCAGCAGCCTCCTATTTCCACTCACGTGAACTAAGCTTCTCCTTCTGTCATGACCTTCCTACCATGGTGAACTGTATTCCTTCAACAGTGAGCTAAGGGGCTGGGGACATGGCTTAGTGGTTAAGAACACTGGCTACTCTTACAGAGGACCTGAGTTTGATCTCTAGCACCAACATGGCAACTCAAAATAGTCTGTAGTTCTAGTTCCAAGTTATCCAGAATCCTCTTCTGGCTTCCACAAGCACCAGGCATACATGTGGTGCATAAAATAAAATAAAACCAAACCAAACCAACCCTGTGAGGCAAATAAATCTCCTTCCCCCTTAAGTTACTTCTGCGGGGTATTTTGTCATGGCAATGAGAAAAGTAACTAAAATACAGGGTAAGGCAGGAGTTCCCTTGCCTGAAGAGCATTGGGGTGGAGGGGTGTGGCAGGAGTGGAGGAGGTGGAGGCAAACTAAGCTTAGAGAGATGTAGCACAAATCTTAAAAAGTCTTATAATAAAAGACCCAGAGCCAGATATTGTGGTGAAAGCTGAAAGATCAGAGAAGCAGAGCAGCCAGCCACTAGTTCTTACCTCTACAAAATCCTCAGCGTAAAGAGAGTGAGTTCCCGTTTCCTAACACCTTATGTACCTTTCTCTGCCCTGCCATATTACTTCCTGGGATTAAAAGCGTGTGTGCTTTCCAAGCAAAGTCGTGAAATCTCAAGTGCTGGGATTAAAGGTGTGTGCCACCACTGCCTGACCTCTATGTCTAATCTAGTGACTGACTCTGTCTTCTGATCCTCAGGCAAGTTTATTAGGATACACAATATATCACCACAGAGAGAGATGGGGGCCAAACAGGATGGATATAAGGGACCCTGTTCTGCCTTTATATGATTTATTATAAAGGTACACTTTTGCTTTTCTGAAACAAAATTTATAGATAGTGACTTACATGTTTTACAAAGAAATCTATTGCTCAACTGATAATCTAAAACTGAATAATAGGAAAAGAATTTTTTTTTAAATTGAGATAGGATCTTGCTATGTAGCCCAGGTTGGTCTGTAGAGCTCAGGTTGGCCTCAAATTAGTGGTTCTTCTCAGTTAGACTCCTTAATACTGACATTATAGACACATATTATCATACTTTGCTCAGGAAAATAATTTTTAATCATATATCAGAATTTACCTTGTAAATACTTGGGCCGTGCATCTGTGAGGGACACTCCACCTGTGAGGAAATACTGGGTCTTTTGATGGAGATGAGGATATCAACAGAGCAATGGGGACACTTTCCAAGATGGTGGACACTTCATGGTAATGTTCCATGAAAAAGAAGCAGTCTTAACTTGATTCATACAGTAGGTATAGTCTGAGAAAATTCAGTATATTATATCATACAAAATATGTTTGTGTGCCAGATGGTGGTGACGCATGCCTTTCATTCCAACACTTGGGAAGCCAGAGGCAGGTGGATCTCTGTGAGTTCGAGGCCAGCCTGGTCTGCAAATTGATTTCCAGGACAGCCAGAGCTGTAATACAGAGAAACCCTGTCTCAAAAAAATCTAATATATATGTTTTGTGTCTATGTGTAAAGCAGATTATGGGCTTGGATAGCTACTAAAGGTTTTTGTTCCGTGTGAGTGACTGGCATATCAGAGCAGTGTGTCTGGTTGTTCAGGACTACCTAATGGCTGGGTATGGTGGCACATGCTTTTAATCCCAGAATTTGGGAGACAGAGACAGGTGAATCTTTATGAAACCAACCTGGTCTACAAAATGAATTTCAGGACAGCCAAAGCTATAGAGAGACCCTGCCTCCAAAAAAAAACAAAAACAAAAACAAAAACAGAATACCTAAAATATCTGGCCCCCAACCTCTGTGGCCATCAGAAAATGAGCTCACAGATTTTTGAGTACTCCCTAGAGAACTGTACCTCCTCCCCCAATAAAGAGTGCCAGTGCTGGGCCTGGTGACCAGTGGAAGAACATTGAAAGCAATGGAAGAATCCAAGTATAAGAGTGACATGCCTAGGTATTACAGACTGAACGCCAACTCCACAGGTTGGATCCTGTGGTGGTTTGAATAGATATGGCCCCCATAGACTCGTGTGTTTGAATGTTTGGTCCACAGGGAGTGGCACTAATACGAGGTGTGGCCTTGTTGGAGTAATATGTCACTACGAGAGTGGGCCTTGAGGGGTCACAAGCTCAAGCTACCTCCAGTGTGGCACACAATCTCCTTCTGCTGCCTGCAGATCAATATGTAGAACTCTCAGCTCCTTCTCCAGCACCATGTCTGCCTGCATGCCACCATATTCTTCTATAATGATAGTGGACTAAACCTCTGAACTGTAAGCCAGCCCCAATTAAACGTTTTCCTTCATAAGAGTTGCCGTGGTCATGGTGTCTCTTCACAGCAATAGGAACTCAAGACAGAGTCTTAAGCTCCAGTGTAATAATATGTGACAGTGAGGACTTTATGAATAGCATAAGGATGAGACTCCACACTTGGATTAGTGTCCTTATGAGAAAAGAAGGAGAGACCTGTATGTGTCTTTCTCTGTCATTTGAAAACACAGTGAGAAAATGTGTCTAGCCATGAAGAGATTTCTCCACAAGAGCCAAGCCATGCTAATCTCAGAATTCTAGCCTCCAGAACTAGGAAAAAATAAAGGTCAATTGCTTAAGTCCCTCAGTCTGTAATGTTTTGCCAGTAGAGCAGACTAGGGTACTTGACCTCCAGTTGGAGGATCAGCAGATACCATGTTGAACAAAACCAAACTGATGGGGCTAGGAAGAAGTTTAGACACTAGGCAGCATTGTACTGCACATTTCTACACAAGGGAGGATTCTGGCTGGCCTGACAGTGGAGCAAGTGGGAGAAACCTGTAAATGCAAGCACAGGCCTTCAGCCCATCATTCTTCAGGATGCATATCCAGGACTCCATTTCATGATTTCCTAACTGTTTACTTTTTTCAGGAGCCAAAAACCTACAAAATTTCCCCCATTTCCACACTGGTTTTTGGCAGGTACAGTTGTTCCTCAACCTAACACATGTTGCTGTTCCCAGAAATAGAGGTGTCTTGTGCCAAAGTGGAGAATTATACCTAGTAGAAAACGATGAGGCATATGGATTTGGGGCTCTAAGGTGAATTGTGACATTTTGCTTAGGTGTAGTCTTCCAAGCCTGATTTTATGCTGTGGCAATCCCTGTCTGCCTTTGAAATCTCCCCAGTGATCAGGTTTGTGTATGTTCCATTTCTGCAGCTTCAGACCAGAAGCCAACTGCATGCAGCTCTGCTCTACATTAGCTTTACAAAGCTTGCATTGGTCTGGCAAAGCTGAACAAACTATTATTCCAAGGACTGGCTTACGGCTCCTTGTTCTCTCCATAAAACACTCACTGCCGCTGCTTTTGACACTCAGATTCTCATCGAATTACCAGTTCTTCTTTAGTAGCCCAACTGTATTTCCTTCCATCTCTTTTCCAATAATGGAGGATACAAAGGACTGGGTCCAATTTAGAATTATTGGTACTAATCATGCATTTTTACTAAGTATGCAACATGGCTGCTCTCCCAGCCAGACTCCCCTGGTGTCCTGTGAGTGGTTAATACTGGAGATTCTCAGGAGGGGTTAGAACAAAATTACTTAATTGAAATTTGAAGACAGCCTATACAGCCACATGAATTTCCTTTTCTAAATGGGTGTGTCTTGCCTCAGTCCTTCCTATGCTGATCGTCATGGCTGCTGAGTCTAGAGACTAGAGTGATGCTCTTCTACTATCCCCTTAGTGTTCAGCTGGTCACAGGTCCTGTTGTGTAGGTACAGGAAGTACCTTCCAAATCTGACTGTTACTCCTCTCAGTCCCCAATTCTAGGTCATAGCCAGGCTTGTGACATCCATCTGCTAGATCTATGTGGCAATCTGCTAACCATCATCCTCACTCCCCACTGTCCCTTGCTTTTGGTAATTGTCCTCTCATTTGCCTGTTTTACTGCCATCTGATTACCCCCACCCCACTCAGCACACCAACTTCATCAGTTAGACTAAAACTGCCCCTGAAAGACAGTTATGCTGCCTCCAGTGCTGCCACCTATGGCTATGTGGTGTGTGTGTGTGTGTGTGTGTGTGTGTGTGTGTGTGTGTGTGTGTGTGACCGTGCATAGAGAGAAGTAAAGAAAGGAGCATGAGTATCCTTGATGGGCTTTTCAACTATGGACACCCTACCACAGATAGTCTGAGAAGCACTGGCTCATGTGCTCAGGTCTGTGCTCATAGAAAGCCTAGGAGATCCATCAGTCTGCTCCACCCATGTCTCTAGCCTCACTTCCTGGCACAGAGCTCCTTACCATGCCTCAGAAACCTTGGTCTTAGGGGCTAGAGAGATGGCTTCATGATTAAGAGGACTGGTTGCTCTTCCAGAGAACCCAGCTTCAATACCCACATAGTGGCCCACAACCACCTGTAACTCCAGTTCCAGGGGATCTGATACCCTCTTCAGGCTTCTGAGGGTACCAGGTGTACAAGTGGAACAGACATACATGCAGGCCAAAATACCCAGACACATTAAAAAAAAAAAAAAAATCCTGCCTTAGTGTTAGACAAAGACCCCATTGCCAGGTTACCTCCTTTACCTGGGTTCTGAGGTCCTTCATTGCAACCCATGAAGGTACTTCCAGCTTGTGCTGGGGTTTTGTCTTCCTGCCAGATTTCTCCTTCCTTGACAGGGCCTCTGGACCTTCGTGTCAACTTGGTTCCCAGGACCCTTCTGACCAAGTGTCTTTTGAGAGTCCTTGGAAGCATGTGGGACTTACTTTGCCTTCTTGGATGCATCTACCTCCTGTCACTTGTACCACTGTGGTGGCAGGCAGTTCTGGTTTCTTATCTTGAATTTCACACAGCTTTTTGTGGTTTTTGTAGTACCTGTTAGGTTGAGTGTATGTTCTTAGGAACAGTCAGAGATCTACTTGCAAAAGAACAACAGAAATGTGAGATAGGAAATTGTGGAATGTGATGGTGACATTTTCTCAGTAGTTCCATTTCTTAAGGGATTCCCAGGCTTTGGATATGATACATATCATCTTCCTTTCCACCTCACTGCTCAAGCATGAGAAAGGTGTTTATTTCTTTTCCATGTCTGTGGAGGACTGAAATTAAGTCTGACAAGAGGGGATTTCAGCTAAGCTTTTTATTTTGAAAATGCATTGGGTTCGCTATCTTTTCGGTGGTACTAGGGATTTAGTCTAGGCCCTCGTGCATATTTGTCAAGTTCTCTACCACTGAGCTGTATCTCCAGCTCTATTTTTACTTTTTATTTTGAGATAGTACCTGGCTAATTGTCCAGGCTGTCCTTGATCTTATTCTGTAGTCCCTGCAAGGCCTTGAACTTTTGATTTTGCTACCCTAGACTCCTGCCTGAGTAATTAGAATTACAGGTATGTGCCATCAGGTCTCTCTCTCTCTCTCTCTCTCTCTCTCTCTCTCTCTCTCTCTCTTTCATGTGTGAGATGTTGATATCAAGATGTCTTCCTTGGTCATTTCTCCACCTTCTGAATGAACCTGGATCTTACTAATTAAGCGGGACTGGCTAACTGACCTACAAGCCCCTGGCGTCCATCTGTTTCTGTGAACACCCCCCTCTTTTACCCCAGTGTTGAGGTTATAGGCAATTAATGCTAAACCCAGCTTTTTCATGGGTATCCATGAGATTCAACTCAGGTCCTCATGCTTACATAACAAGTACTTTATCCATGGAGTCATTTCCCAGCCCTGTATTAATTTTTTTTAAGTGTGTGTGGTATGTTTGGGAGGTGGGGGAAGTACATGTGTTGGTGTGTATGGATGTGTGTAGAGGCCAGAGATTGATAGTGGATGTCTTCCTCAATGTGTCTTCACCTCTATTTACAGGATCTTGATGAACTTGGTACTTGCAAGTTTAGCTGATCTAGGTACCCAGTAGTTCTGTGAATTCCCTGTTTCTGCCTCACAAGCACTGAGACTCCACACCAGGGGTTTTATATGGGTACTGGTAGTCTACACCATGGTCCTCACACTTGCACGGTGAGTGCTTTGTCCTGTCAGGCATCTCCCTAGCCCTGGAGTTTACTTTTTAATATGAAGGATTTGGGGAGAAGGGGGACATACTGGGGACAAAATCCTGGGCCTTGTGCTTGTTAGGCAAGTATCTGCCACTGCGCTAAATCCCTTATCCCATGTGAAACTTTTAAAAACATTTTCCAGCACAAAGATACTTTGCAGTATGACCCATGTACTCACCCTTCAGCTTCAACAAGTGCCAGCTTAATTCATTTTGTACCCAACTAACTTCCCTCCCTGGTGGGACACACTTCAAATTGCAGTGTCTCCTATTGGACATTTCTCTTGCCAGCAAGTCCCTACCCATAAGAACAGAGATCTGGGCCATAATGCATATTCTTAGCCATTTGGTTGTTATGTACAGAAACATAGTTACAATTGTGGAAGCATATGGGTAAAATACTTCTTTTTGGCTGTCACTGTAACTTGTCCTTAGTTGCCTTTGGGTATCTGTAGTTTGATGTCACCTCCCACACCCATTGCATTTGTTGAGTTGTGGTATCCCAAAAGGCCCTTGGGTGTGTGGTCTTCTTGGTCCCTTCATGATTGATGGTGACACCTGGCCGAATGACTTCTGCTGAGGTGAAGCTGAGTAAGTATACAGAATTTGGCTGCTACAGGCTTGGATATTTCCACATGATTATCCCTGTCCAACATAACACATGATACGCACGAGTTTCCCATGAAGACAACTTGGCCTATCCTTTCCCAGCTGTGGTAAGAGTTAGAACCCAAGGACCTTTGGATTAGACGTTTATTTGACATTTCTTTCTCCATGAAAGCTAGACTTCGTAGGGCATTTAAGACTTTCAGTTTTACAATGTAACCTGACAACTTTAAGGGGCATGAGGCTTAGATTAACCATACACCTTTCCTCTGGGGAGAAATACTGCCCTAACTAGGTTGCTTGAATGCATGACATTTGATTTGGAGTTGAGAAGCATGGATGTCTTTGTTTCTTCCAATATTTTCTATCAGAAGGCAGTATTAGAACATTAAGTTCATTCCTGAGGAAATGGCTGTTGTCTGTTGCATTCAGAGCACACCCTTCTTGTTTCATTGTTCTCTTCTCTGCTAGGATTAAAACCTCTGTGTCACCTTTCGCTCATTTCTTTCTTGTTCTGTATTCGATCAGGACTCTGTTTGCTGGTCTTGTCTATCTCACAGTTGCCTGGCCTGTCTGAATTGAGCTCTTGCATCCTTCCCTACTTTTGTGAGTCCTTCTCCTTTCTCCTTTGTTTGTCCTCTGATGACTACCTACCTATGCATCTCACTTCCATAGGACCACATCGCACTTCTCTTCATCTCAGAAGCGTCCATTTTGGTCCAGGTGCTCAGATACCCCGTTTTGAAGTTTTCTGTACTTTGTCTATGGTGGCTTTGCTAGCAGTCCAGCATGTGTTATATCTCAGCAGGAACACCCCACCCTGACCAGGCCTGGGGTGGGTAGTGGTTTCTTACTTATGTTTTCCTGTCACCTCCATACTCTGAGCCTGCTTCCTCTATGAAAGTCTGGTGTGTGTGTGTGTGTGTGTGTGTGTGTGTGTGTGTGTGTGTGTGTGTGTTGAATATTTCAGCCTCCATCTAGGAGATCCTATGGCATGTGGTACATGCTCTAGAAGTTTTTGTATAGACCATGACATAGATACCCACTTCACAAGCCAGTGTCCCATAAAGCACTTAGCAGAACTAAGCTGGTAGTAGATGCCCAGTATTTGTCTTTGAGATACATGTGATAAATCTCAACAGATAATTACTAATAGTTGGATTTCTGTCCTTCTGAGAGAGAGAGAAAGAAAGAGGGACAAAGGAAAGAGTAAGGGAGGGAAAAGAAAGTGTGTGCATGGTAGGCAAAGCATTTGGAACTTCATCTCTGGTCGTTATTCTTCTTAAATGCCATTTAAAGGACCAGTCAAGAACATTTCAGATCACTTGGAGAGATGCCCCTGGAAGGGTGTCTGACCAAATGCCATAGCATCTAGGTTGTCCTGGAGAAGACCCTACTCGAGAGGAAGCTGGTTTCAGTGGTTACATGTGGAACTTAATAGAGGTTGAAAGGTGTATGGGAGGATGGTACAACCTGTACTTTACCTGTGTGTATCTAGATAACCTAGAGAAGTGGAGTGTTCCAGAAATACTGGTGCTTATTTGGGGTAGGAAGAGAATGCTCTCTCAAAGCTCTTTGAGCAGTAGTTAGTGAGCAATGTGTTCTCAAAGGGTCTGTAATCAAAGGGTTCTTACTTCTTCCTACGTGGAAAAAGTCTGCCTAGAGCCACCTGTAGAGAAAGCTGTCACCCTCAGTTATGATCTGAAACAGTTATTACATTGGTTGACTTCATCAAAGCCTTTTGTTATTAGTGGACTTGTGAGTGTCCTGTCGTCGTCATCCCCTCCCCCCTCTCCTAGCATAACAGCCTGACCAGCCAGGGCTGGAGAAGTCTGAGGTGGGGGTGGGGTTTCTGGCATGCAGCTGCCCTGGGGAACTAGAGGATCAGACCTCCAGAGATGTCTTACAGGTGAGAGTGGGAAGAGAACGCCTTTGTTTCCAGCCTGTTGGGAAGGGTTTTCTGAAATAGCTTCTTTTTAGCCTTTCCCCCCCATTTCGTTTGGTTTTTAGCTTTGCATTTTGAAAAGTTTTATACATATACAGAAGTAAAAAGAACAACAAGAGAGCTTCATGGAGCCAATGCTCAGCTGCAGTAATGATCAACACATGACAGTCTTTCCCTTTCCTCCTTTCATTTCAAAGCAAAAGCCACATCATCTTATCCATAAATTTATGTAATTTTTAACATGGATGAATAAACAGTACTGTGCCTGGATGACTGCTTTTCACTTGTATTACGTAGGTGTTTGTGTGGGATTATCTTTTTTATAAGGAAAATTTGGCTGCATTCTACCTGCAGTGTTGACTGTCCTAAATTACTGATCGCTTTTCATTCTGCAGACTGCATTGTTCTCCGTGTATTATGAGGGCAAAGGCCTGGGCAGCAGCCACTCAGAAGATTGTTCTCTGTTTAACCACTAAATGTCTGTGAACTTTCTCTATTTGCTGTGTATATTTCACAGCAAACAAAATAGGTAGACCCTGGTCCAAAGTATTGGAATTCAGTACACTCCTTAAGTAGTTGATACCAAGGAAGCTCCATGAAACAGTACTTGTCCTGTGAGAAACACAGGCGGTGTATGTACCATATGGACCAAGTACATGCAGCAGATGGCGTGTTTCTCATTTCCTGGAGAAAGGGCTATTTGAAAGGAGACTGAAGGGCAAACTGAGGTGAGCAAGTGAGGGCAAGCACAGACACCAACATCAAAGCCTACGATGAGTTTGGGGAAGAGTTACCAGTGCAAGAAATCATGGAGAAGTGGGCCTGTAGTTGACAGTTGTCAGACATGCTTGAAGGAGTGATAGTTTTAACCTCAAGTGGTGCTGTATTCATTTCAGTGGTATTATATCTTTGTGAAGCTGAGTTTTTGGCAGTTGCTATGACAAAATTCAAATACCATGTGAAAATCCGTGTTAAATAGTGATGAGGGTGGCCACATCCAGTTTATTATAAGGTTTGAAATTATATAGTACTTGACAGGTACACACATTCTATTACTAAGTAATTCTGATTAAGAATGAAAAGTTTTTCAACTTTTGATGTATTTTTTTTTTTTTAGCCCCATGTCTTCTAAGCTACTAGACCCTAAATACTAAATACTAAGTTGCTCAGTCCTGTCTCCTCAAGAAGTTGGAATTTTCTTTGGGGAACTTGCTGACATTAAGAGTGCTATGAACCTGAAGGATGGGGACTAACTTACGCCACAGCATTAGAAGGCCTTTGGCATGTGGAGAGGGGCTGCTTTTGTTTTTTAAAAATATAAGCGGCTCTGGTTACCATGGGGAAAGATCATGAGGCAGGAGCCTGACAAAACCCAGTGTCAGAGCTTTATTGGGGGGAAAGGACAGAAGGACCAGACCTGGGGAAGCACATGCAGAGAGAGAGAAAGAGAGATCGTGGGGGCAGGAGAAAACAGAGAGGAAGAGGAGGAGTCTGTGCCTAGGTTTTTAAGGCGAGACCATGCTGCACACGCACGTAATCACCAGCACACACTGATGTAAGACGCAAGACCCCTTGCTTAGCTGCTGAACTGCATATGTGTGATCATGTAGCTGGAGTGGTGGTAGAATCCTGACATCCATTGGAGGATTTTAGGCAGGAAGAGACACACATTGCCTTTGTCCAGCCCTCTTAGATAGCAAATGGAATGTAGGTCTGAGAAGCAGACAGACTCTGAGATGGGGAGCTGGAGGTAGACCAGTGAAGAGATGATGACTCCTTCTTTTCTCTTTCTTTTTTCTTTCTTTTGTTGAGACAGGGTTTCTCAGTGTAGCCCTGGCTGTCCTGGAACTCATTCTGTACACCAGGCTGTACTCGAACTCGGAAATTCGCCTGCCTCTGCCTCCCTAGTGCTAGCATTAAAGGCACTCACTGCCTGGCAGCTCTCTCAGTTTTAAAGTGATAAAATGAAAAAGAGGAGATAAATCCCCCCCCCAAAAATTCAGTAAATCAAAATTTACAAAATTTTGGGTCTAATTGAATGGGAATAGTAAGAGAAAGTAATACTAAGGACAAGAATGTTTCCAGATTATGTGACTAGGTAGTACTGGGACACTAGTCTCTTCAGGGTTATAGAGTGGGGAGGGTGCTAGCTGGAAATGGGAGCATTGTCAGTGCTAGGTGGAGACCTACCAAGAGGGATTTGAGAGTATCCCGTGGGTGTGCTCACTGAAATGTTACTGTGGGAAAGGGCTGAGAAAGTACAGGTGAGAAAGTGGGCAGGGAACTTGAAGCAGTGCTTTCCTGTATGGCTCAGCATCAAACCACCTAGGGTAAGTTATTAGATTAAATTTCTGCCTTTCCAGACACGTATTTTCTAGAGATTGGCCTAGAAATCAGCATTCAAAAAACCTCACTGTTGGCTGGGCTGTGTTGGTGCACACCTTTAATCCCAGCACTCAGGAGGCAGAGCCAGGTGGATCTCTGTGAGTTCAAGGCCAGCGTGGGCTACAGAGTGAGATCCAGAAAAGGCACAAAGCTACACAGAGAAACCCTGTCTCGAAAACCAACCAACCAACCAAAAAAAAAAAAAAAAAATCACCTCACTGTTGGTAGTTGTAAAATGCTACATCCACTTTGGAGAACTGTTTGGCAGTTTCTTATTAAATGTAAATAATATGACTCAGCCATTCCACTCCTTAAATAGTTTCCCAAGGGAAAGAAAAAAATAGTTCAAATAGAGACCCATATTCAAGTGTTAATAGTTTTATTCACAATAAACAAAATCTGGAAGCAACCCAAATGTCTATCAACAGATAGATAGGTAAGCAAATAGTTGCATGTCCTTAAGGCAGAATGCTACTCATTAATTTTAGTTGATGATACAAAACAGGGATGAATTTCAAAAACAGTACAATGAAAAAGAATCCCTACACAAAAGAATATTTATTTGCTAAACTTAAACAAAGGAATTTATCAGAGATTGTCTGGGGGTGGGGATGACTTGGGAGTATTGATTCCACAAGGGTGTAAGAAAGTGTGTGTGAGGGTAGTGATGTAGGTTGTATGTCTTTCAAGAATTATTCAAACTGTGTGCTTAAATTTGATCCATTTAGGAAAGAAGGGGGATCATATGCAGAAGAGAAGGAGAGGAGCCAGAGGAGAAGGATCCTTGGAGATAGGATGCTGCCTAGGGCTCCAAACAGGAGTGTGCAATATCTACATATAAAGAATAGAATTGGCAATCTCAGTCATGGGTGAAAGGTGAGAAGTCTCAGAGATCTCATACAGTCTCCATTTTACCTGTCATACTAGAGGCAAGGAGTGGAGATTTGAAATACCAGGGATAAGCAGGGACAGAGGCCAACCAGGAAGTAGATAAATAAATATCTTAATGACATGGGACCCAGCAGGTCATATATATACATAATGTTGCCCCAAATGATTGCAGTGTTTTCTGTTTTGTTTTTTTGAGGCATGGTTTCTCTGTATAGTCCTGGCAGTCCTAGAACTCACTTTGTAGACCAGGCTGGCTTTGAACTCAGAGACCCGCCAGCCTCTGCCCATGAGTGCTGGGTGCACCACCACTGCCAGCTGTTTGCAGTGTTTTCAACAGTGTGCAGAGAAAGGCCTGGGCTGAGGAAAGGGGATCACTAGATAGGTTCATAGTTGATGGAACAAACATATTGGATAATTAAAAGTAATCATTGATAGATATGTGAACTAACTAGGAAGGAAATTAATGCCTTTTGTTGTTGTTTTGTTTTGTTTTTGAAACAGGGTTTCTCTGTGTAGCCCTGGCTGTCCTGGTACTCACTCTGTAGACTAGGCTGGCCTCAAACTCAGAGATCCATCTGCCTCTGCCTCTGAGTCCTGGATTTAAAGGCATAGACCACTAATCCCTGGTGATACATAATGCCTTTTGTTGTTGTTCGTTCAACAAATGCAAATGGGCACCTTCTATGTGTCAGGGATTATTTTAGGTAATGAGAATATAGCAAACAACAGAAGACAGACAGTATCTAGAATCAGACACAAACACTATCTAGAAAGAAACTAATAACAAAATAGTCAGAATTTAAGAGGGGACAAGTGCCATAGGGAAGATTTTGGCAGAGGATATAGGAAATCCTGGGGCATAGAGGTGGTCATGGAAAACCACTGAGGTGTGATATTTGGTCAAAGACCTAAGCAAAGGGAAGAGAGATGCAAGAGTACTGAGGCAGAGATAGGCTTGGCAGAGTGGTGAGGAATACAAGGAAGCGGCATGCTGGGAGAGAGTAAGGAAGAGTGGGGGAGGCAGGGGTTGTGGGGGTTGGGGATGGCATGTGAACAGTGGCTTGAATGAGCTAGGAAGCCACCAAAAAATTTTGAGTCCTAGAAGTATGTTCTGATTATGTCTTTGAGAGGGTCACCCTTCTATGTTTGAAAGCATTGAAATAAAGTCTTGCCAGGTGGTGGTGGTGGCACATCCCTTTAAGCTCAGCACTTGGGAGGCAGAAGCAGGCAGATCTGGGTTTGTTTGAGGCTAGCCTGGTCTACAGAGAGAATTCCAGGATTGACTATCCAGGGCTACATAGAGAAACCTTGTCTCAAAAAAACAAAAACAAAACCCAAACAACAAAAAGAAATAAAATCTTGCCAAATATTTAATATATATTTAATCCACACAAAGATGCTCCATGAAATTAGTGTTATCTCTGTTTCCTTCCTCTTTACAGCTTGGGATTGAGTTTAAGAGAGATCAAGTAACTGTGTCAAAATCATTTAGATGTCGTTAGCAGAACTATGAGTGAAGCCTGTTTGTCTGATCTCCAAGGCCTGTAGATGAGGAGAAAAGGTAGGGCTTGAGAGACAAAGGGTTCTAGTGATGTTGAAGATGTATTAGAACTAGGAGACTAAATGATGGTCATTGTAGAAACAGACACAGAGTTTGGCAACTGGTGACATGTTAGGGAGAAACGACGTCAGCAAGGTAGTGTGAGTCTAGACTGGTTTTTTGGTCAGAGTTTTTTAAACCTTTTCCAATTATGACCCCTTTTCACATGTGATATCTTCATATTACTCTGTATATATATGTATATAAAATAGGTGTACATTGATAATAAATAATAAATAAATTTATTTTAAGGTGATTATTTGGTATAGATATAATTTTTCCATTTATTTAAAGCAGAAACAAATTTGTATACTAATGAGATAGCAAAGTATTTTACATAAGGAATTAAGTTCTTGTGTATGTATGAGTGTGGTATATATCAGTATACATGTTTCTCTCTCTCTCTCTCTCTCTCTCTCTCAAGAATGCATGCAGCACAGGCCAGAGGAGGTGGGCCTTGGGTATCCTTCTTTATTGCTGTCTGCCTTATTCCTTGGAGGCAGCATCTCTCCTTGAATGTGGAGCTTACACTTTTTGATTAGACAGGCAGCCAGTAAGTCCAGGGGTTCTCTATCTCCAATAGCATGAGGTTACAGATGTGCTGCACATTACACCCAGCTGTCACATGGTTCTGGAATCCACACTCAGATCCTCATGGTTGTACAGCCAAGTACTTTTAACCACTGAGTCATTTCTCTAAGAATTAAGTCTTTGAAGAAGATAGAATACATGTGGTGGGTTGGAGACATTCTCTTAATGTGTATATATACTTCTAATGTGAAAAAGTCCTTATGTTGTACAGTACTATGTACAATGAAGATACACAATGAAAATACAAAAAAAGTAAAAACTAAAAAATACCTTTCTAGAAAAGGAAAAAAGGCTGAAATCTTGCCTGAACATTTGACACTGCAGGATGCAGGGCATCGTCAACATTTGTCAGAGCTGATCAATATTTTGATTTTATAACTGTCATCACTGAGAACCCACTTCACACAAATCTGTAGTACAAAAATGACACATGTATATTTAGGACCATTTCAGAAATGGTTGGAAATTTTCTCCTAATTACAGGGCAAAGTTAATGATTTTTTTTTTTTTTTTTAATGAAACTAATGTCAGTGACTCAAACAGTAGGTTTTCTTTTTTTAAATATTTATTTATTTATTTATTTATTTACTTTCCTAAGTACTAGGATTAAAGGTGGGGGTCACAAAACCTAGTTCAAATATCAGTTTTTTTTAAAGTCAAACATTTTAATACAATACAATCTAAAGATAATAGTAATTTGATACACGCTGAGGAATGAGAGTAGGAAAATATTAAAATTTTTGTTTCTGTAATAATTATATTAAACAATTATGTTTCTTTTTGTTGTTGGGTTTTGTTTTTATCTTTTATTTATTTATTTATTTTGGGTTTTGTTTTGTTTTTTGTTAATTTGTCAAGTAACCCAGGTTGCCTTAGAATTTACTGTGCAGCTGGGGATGACTTTTGAACTCCTAATTCTCTGGACTGTATACCTCCCAAGTTTGGGGATTGTATGTATGCACTACCGTAATTGACTTTAAACCATTATCTTCCTATAAGAGCAGAAAACTTTATATGTACAATAAAAATAATGTTGTTCATAAAATAGGCCTAAGCATCTCTGTTTTGAGCCACAATGTTTTAGGCAGTATTAATGATGTAGCATGGCATGATGGCATTCAAGGTGCAAAGTATACTTGTGTATTTAGAATCAAGGCTACATGAGGTTGTGTAATACAGCATGGCTGAGGGCTACCAAAAACACCAAAACTTTCACTCTTGCCAAACTCTTCCTGACCCTCACATTCAACTATGCAGTCCCGTGTGGGTTTAAGAAGTTGGGTTTTGGCTAGGCGGTGGTGGCCTTTAATCCCAGCACTCAGGAGGCAGAGCCAGCAGAATCTCTGTGAGTTTGAGGCCAGCCTGGTTTACAGAGCGAGATCCAGGACAGGCACCAAAACTACATAGAGAAACCCTGTCTCGAACCCCCCTCCAAAAAAAGTTGGGTTTTGTTAACAATAGAGGGTACTCAGTCTTAGCACTGGAGATTTCATTTGTGTGTCTGTCTCTCTCTGTGTATGCATTTCTTGTGCTTTTCTTTTCTTTTTCTCTATTTGCCTTGTTCTATTTTTTTTTTTTTTTTCTAAAGAGAAAAGGTGTGGAGTTAGATGGGTGGGAAGGTAGAGAGGATCTGGAGGAGATGAGGGAGGAGAAAACTGTAATCAGAATATATTGTATGAAAAAAACCCATTTGCAAAACAAACAAAATCAATAGGGTGCTCAAGAAGCTAGTCTTGGGTGAAAGATGGAGGAGTAATTCGGACAATGGAGGCTAAGGTACTGGTAGCACATAGAGGAAATCTCTAGTTGACTCTGAGAGAATAGCTCTAGGTAGGGCTGGTTATGGGGGGTGGGGCTTGAGCAGGAACCTGGAAATGTCCCTCCAGATGGAGCAAAGCAGCACTTGCTTCTGATGGAGATAGGAGCACTTTCACTTCCACCCTGATGAGCTTGGACAAAGGAAGTGTGGGCATCTGCCTTGCCAGTTTTGTCTCCGGTTAACAAGGATTAGATTAGCACTGTATGGTAGCAGGAAGTGTCACCTAATCTGGCCCAGGATGCTGGACACCAGCTGGTGGAATTGAGTCCAGGGCTGATCCTTCCAGGGCAACAGTTAGCAGTTTGGTTTCTTCCCAAGGTAATCCTGGGAGAGACCAAACATTGTTTTCAGTGGTATTTCCCCATGGCTTTACCTGCTAACATAACATCCATTTTATACCCCCACCTCCCCTTTTTTTTCCCTTTCTGTAAGTAAAACAGCTCAGTGAGGTTGGCATTTACCCTTATCTGGCTCCATATGGATAGACTGGCTTATTTTACAGGAGTATTTGCTAACAGCTGAGTGGTTTGCTCAGGGTGTCTTTTCATTGGCTGAAAACTTGTAAGCAAGTCTTGCCTGATACAGTTCTCATTAGTAAATCAAAAAACACTTTTTCTGTTTATCTTTCATCACACATTTTCAAGTGATGCTTAATTTTATTTTTATTGTTTATTTTTAACCTTTGTTAATGTAGAAAATTCCAAGAATATGTACAGAAATTAGTGAAAAGACTCCATGTCCCCAATTCTATCTCTTAACAAGTTACCAGCCACCTTTTGCTTGATCTGCCCTTCACACTGTACTGTTTTCAAGCAAATCTTAGATTCTCCCCATACCAGACAAGGTTTCACTAGTCCAGGCTGGCCTTGAACTTGGAATCCTTCTGCCTCAGGCTCTTAAAAAAAAAAGCAGGAATGGTTCTTTAACATTGATGTGGTTGGCCCAGGGCACCTTCTGTTTCCCACTGACATCTTGGTTTTTTTGTTTTATTTAACTTTATGTGCATTGGTGTGAAGGTGTCAGATCCCTTGGAACTGGAGTTACAGATAGTTGTGAGCTGCCATGTGGATGCTGGGATTGAACTTGGGTCCTCTAGAGGAGCAGCCAGTGCTCTTAACCACTGAACTATCTCTCCAGCCCCTGGCCCCCTGTATCTTATGTAGTGTACATCTTCAGACCTGAGGCCTCAAAAAGTCAGAGGGCCAGTAGATAAGCCATAATAAGCTAGGAAATCTGCCTTTGGAGATGAGTCCATCTGAGACTGAGCAAACTATACAGCAAAGATTAGGTTGTGAACAGGAATTCAAACATGTTAACATCCATGTCTTATTTTTATAATTGCTAGATTTTTAGCGTGTCTACTTCCTCTATTTTATCTGTGACACCATTAAGTGACTGAAATGAGCAAAAAAGATAAATGGCTTTTATACTGCTATGCTCTCTCTGGAATATGACATTCTTGCTTTTGCTGGTTGCATAGCTTTGAGACTGAATTGGAGTTTCTGGGCCCTAATTGCACCTTGCCTGGTTTGTTTCAGTTGAGTGAGTGTCGTGTGCCTTTATTTCCTGTCTCTTGCATCAGTCTGTTTGTCAGAGTGTACTGAGAGGTGATTAATGGGAAAGATAAACATGTGCTTACTGACTGAAAGTTCACCCTGTTTCCACGGTTTAGTGAATTGTTTGTTTGCTGCCACAGACCACATCTGGTGTGTGTCTCTGTTGTGAGCACCGTCTGCTCTTAAAGCAGAGTCAATATATGATAAAGCTTGAAAGGCTTTACTTCACAGGAGAATCCCACGTGACAGAAGATCAGACAGCTGTCTGTCATCATGCGCTCCTGTAGTCTAGAACTCTGCATACAGAACCTCGTTTGAACATTCCCTTCCTTCTGCCCTGGAGTGGACAGCTTGGTTGTATTGTGTGGGCGTGCTGGCAGTCCTGCCTCATTGTACAGTCTCTCCCTTGAGGTCTTCAGATGTTGTAGTCTGCTTCTGCTGCTCACATTCTTTCTCACCACCGCTATCCATCCCAGCCAATCAGGAGCCTCCTCTTTGGTGCATGCTGGGAGAACCCCAGAAAAGAAAAATTCAGCCAGATTTTACTGCTGTAAACATTGACAGAAAAATTGACAGAAAAATATTACTTTCCAGTTTAAAAAGTAATACTCGATCTTGTAGAAAATTTGAGAAAAATAGAAAAAGTGAGATTTGTTTATACTTTAAAAAAGAACATTATTAGTACTTTAAATCTTTCCATCTAGTTTTTTTCTTTTGTACTGAAGGTATTCTGTATTGTTATATTATAACCTACATAAACTGCTCTTCACATGACTACAAAAGCATAAAAATGAGTACATGCTTACAACTTAGATTTATTAGCACTAGGCATGGTGGTGTACAGCTTTAATCCCAGCACTTAGGAGGCAGAGGCCAGCATCTCTGTGTGTTCAAGGCCAGCCAGAGCTACACAGTCAGACCTTGTCTCAAAACAAAATAAATAACAAGAAACATTTATTAGACTTTTTAAGAGGCCTTAATTTTCTGCTAAACAGATAATTTAACCATATCAAATATTTTCTTTATTTATAATGCTATTGTGAGGGCTTTTGGCCTCTGCAGGCACTTTTTATGCACATGTCACAGAGACATACTTGCAGGCAAAACACTCATAGGTATAAAATAAAATAAAAATAAATATTTAGGAGAAAAAAATAAATATTTAAAATTTTTTTAAGATTTATTTATTTATTATATACACAGTATTCTGACTGCATGTGGCCCTACAGGCCAGAAGGGGGCACCAGATCTCATTACAAGTGGTTGTGAGCCACCATGTGGTTGCTGGGATTTGAACTCAGGACCTCTGGAAGAGAGGTCAGTGCTCTTAACCACTGAGCCATCTCTCCAGCCCATATTTAAAAATTTTTATCAGACTTATTTTATTGTATGTGTGAATGTTTTGCCTGTATGTGTATATACACCATTCATGCTTGGTGTCCTCAGAGAAAGGGCGTCAAATCTCCTGGAATTGGAATTATGGATGACTGTGAACCACCATGTAGGATAGGTACTAGGAGTCCAGCTTGGGTCCTCTGGAAGAGCAACAAATACTTTTAACCACTGAGCCATCTCTCTGGCCTCCTCTATCTAGTCTTAGTAAGAATTGTAAGCACTTAACCTTTGTGCCTTTGTGTATTTCCTGAAGTCCCTCTCATAACTTAGGTAATGCAGGCCAACCTTAGTTGTTGGTACAGTGTGTAAGTTGGTCCTGGGCTATAAGATGCCTCCAGGGCTTGACATTTTAGAGCCTGTCTGATGATGCTTCTTGTTCTTTTACACAGATCCAGTCCTGCAGGTCCCAACACACGTGGAAGAGTAAGTTTCCTTATCTCTTTGTATTTCCTTTTAATTTACCATCTTATTTAGTTGCCAGGCACAAATACATGCACAAGTTTAAAGTGTAGCAATAATTTTTGAGACATAAAATCTACCAGTTCGATGATATGTTAGAAGCCTCTGGTCCTTTGATGAGGAGGGCAGTAGTATTGAAAAGAGTTGTTTGAGATGGAATTTTTTTTCCATGACATGGTCTCACTATGTAGACCAGGCTATCCTCAGATTCACAGAGATCCTCCTGTTTCTGCCTCCTGAATGCTGTGATTAAAGGCATGTACCACTATGTCCAGCAACTTTAGATGAAACTTGAGTTTTGAACTAAATTCCAAAGTCAGGATCTCTCCTTTTAAAATTTATTTATTTACTTATTCTCTTAAAAATTGATTTATTTATCGTATGTGTGTGGTTGTTTTGCTTGTGTGCATGTCTGGGTATCAGATGTGTTGCCTGCTGTCCATGGAGGCTAGAAGAAGGTATCAGATCCCCTGAGACTTGAGTTACAGATGGTTGTGAGCCACCATGTGGGTGCTGGGAATTGAACTCAGGTCCTCTAGAAGAGTAAACAGCTCCTAACTGCTGAACCATCTCTTCCCTGGATCTCTTTTTGTTCACTGTATCACATCACAGAGAGGAAAGGTGAATGTAACCTGCTCTCAGAGTTTGTGGTGTTCAAGGGAACCCAGATTGAAAAGAAATTTGATAAAGGATTCCTCACTGGCACTAATTATAGTTCTGTCTTTAGCACATTCACCTGGCAGAGGATCAACCTCCAGTCTTCCTGTGGGATGTTACTGATAGAGATCTTGATTTGTATCCCTGACAGCTCCTCTGATGCCAGGCTTTCAGAGTTTCCTTTTATTGCTATCATTTAAGAAATAAATGTTTGTTGAAAATGACAAGTAGATATAGGCAACACTGATTAGATTTAGTGGATTCTTTTTTAAAAATTAAGAAGAGGAGAGCTGGAGAGATAGCTCAACAATTAAGAGCAATCGTTGCTTCTACAGAGGATTTGGATTCAATTCCCAGCACCCATGTGGTAGCTCACAACCATCCATAACTCCAGTTCCAGGAGATCCTAAAGGCATATTTGTGGTGCATATATATGGCAGGGGAGGTGTAGAAGTAGTTGGAAGGGGGTATGGAAAGATATGATCAAAATATAACATATATACATTTTTAAAATTCTCTAAGAAGAAATAAAACTGATTTGGTCTGTTTCTACGTGAGACTGTTGCTGCTCACTGTTATTGCTGATGTCCACATACAGTGGATGTAGACATGGATGGCAGACTTGGTGAGCTCTTTTGCTATTCCATTGTCATCCACAGTGCCCTGACCAAGACAGTTTCCTTCTGTGGCTCTGCATGACTTTTCTCTCTCAGCTTGTCTTTCTCCACTTAAATAGAACACGTACCTCCATGAGGTATTTTATTTTTATGTGGCTGAAGTGAAAAAAGCAGTGGGTAAAGTTGTCTTACTTACACACACACACACACACACACACACACACTCACTCACTCACTCACTCACTCATCCCCCATATCATAGCTTTGGATGATTTTGATCATTGTGTCCTTTGTTCTGTGTCCTAGGCTATAGTTTATCATTGGCATTTATTATTTAATTTCTAGGCCTGCTTTCCTCCCAGATCCCAATGATGGCAGTCTGTACACACTTGGAGGCAAGAACAACGAAGGCCTGACGGTGAGAATATTTAACTTCTTTGTATACTCTGGGATTCCTAACCAAATCCTTATCTGCACCTGAGTGTGAGACCACCTAGGAGCTTCATACAAACTGCTGGGGATTCTGATTCAGATAAGCTGGCATGGGGCATGGGCATCAGTGCCTTTCTAGAGCTTTCTAAATGAGCTTTTTGTTGATGTGGTGATGGCGTATACCTTTAATCCAGCACTCAGGAGGCAGAGGTGGACAAATCTCATTGAGTTTGATGCCAGCCTGGTCTACAAATCAAGTTTCAGGACAGCCAGGACTGTTGCACAGAGAAACCCTGTCTTAAAAACCACAACAAAAAAGAAATGTAGTTTGAAATATTGTTTACTGGGCCAGTGAGATGACTCTGGGTGAAGGCACTTCCGGCCAATCCTGATGATCCAGGGTGGATCCCTAGGACCCATGTGGTACGAGAGAACTGACTCCTATAAATTGTTCTCTGGCCTCCACATGTGTGCTATGGCATGCATTCAGTTCCCCTCACAGTACACACAGATAAATAAATGTCCTACAAAAGTTAAAAAACAAAAACAAAAACCTCTCCACCCCTCATTTCAGAGAGATAAGCTTCCTTTTTAGTAGAAGCATGGAATAGTCTACTGCCATCTCTACTCCGGATTCCAGACCAGTGCTTCTCAGCTTTTGCTACACAGTGTAATAACCTGAGGCATGCCTATTGTATTGGTGAAATTATTAAGGCCACTCCACGTAGTTAAAAGGGAGGTTTATTTTGTGGGGTACTTACAAATGAAGGGGTAGGTTACAGGGTCTGGCAAGGGTATAGTGCAGTCCGGCCGTGTTCTCTGGAGAACTCTGCTTGGTCTACCTCCAGCGTCCAGAGTCCGGGAACCAAGAGCGAGACCTCTTCCCGATCCTTGGTCTTCCGCTTCCTCCTCCACCCTGCCTTGTGGGCGTGACCATTACCGAAGCCTCAATGGGGGTTGGGACTTCCAGGCCAATGCTGGGATGGCTATCCACTACACTATGGGACTAAAGAGATGGCTTAGCTACTAAGGTCTCTTCTAGGAGACCTAGGTTCAATTCCCAGCACCTACACAGCAGCTCACAACCATCTGTAACCCCAGTTCCAGGGCATCTGGCACCTTTTTCTGCTCACCTCAGGCTCTGCATGCATGTGATAACACAGACATAATTTGGGTAAATGCTTATACACATAAAATAAATAAGATATACATTTTTAAAAGTTTTAAAAGACATTCTGAGTGTTGCCAGAGTAGGTTGTGCTGCCTTTAGTTCCAGTACTTAGGAGGCAGAAGCAGGCAGATCTCCATGGGTTTGAGGCCAGCCTGGTCTACCTGAGAAGTTCCAGGTCAGCCAGCACTACTACATAGTAAGACTAGAGCTATGTAATGAAACCCTGTCGAACCTAGATCTCAGTTCCACAGTTGATCTAAATTGTCAATATTTTTCTTTTAAGTTCTCCATGGAAGAAAATTTAGAAATTAGCCCAACTAGATGATCACTTGACTTGTGACAATGGTGATACTCTGGTGGGAAGTATTTTTTAATAAATAGTGTGCGTCTTGGGGTGGGAATGTGGCACAGTAGTAAAACATTTACCTGGTACAGGGCTGTGGGTTTGCTCCCCAGCACAAGCGGGTGAAGATATGAATAGATCAGTAGGATATCCATGTAGAAATAAGATACCTTGACTATACATCCATCCATCCACATAAAAAAATCAGCTTCAGACAAAGCACATATTAATAAATGCAAGATGCAAGATAATAAATCTTTAGGGGAAAGTAGTAGAAGAGCCTTGTGGTCTTAGAATATGTCACAATTTTATAACATTTTTATGACACTTATTTTATTTGTGTATGTTTACACCCACTCATTCCACAGTGTATAAGTAAAGGTCAGAGGAGGTGTGCCCATAATGATTTCTTAAATAGGATACTTTTAAATATACCAACCATAAATTTAGGTAAAGATTGATATACTGGTTATGTTAAAATTGAGAGCTTTTTTTTCCTGAAGAAAGGAGGCCTGTATATTTGTAGTCCACACACCCAACATTTGGAAAACAAAAACAACTTCTAAACATCCACATTTAGAAAAGAAAAACAACTTCTAGAAGGGCCAAGTTCAATTCCCAGCACTGTAAAAACTGGGTGTGGGGGACACCTGTCTCTAACCCCAGCACTCAAGAGGTGAAGACCAAAGGATCAGAAGTTGAAGGTCACCCTCAGCTACATAGTGAATTTGAGAACAGTCTAAATTACATGAGAGTCTGTCTGAAATAACCAACCAGAAGAGCTCCAGAGTGTCAGTAGAAAAAGACAAGTGGTTCCGAGGCAGAAGCAGGCAGATCTCTGTAAGTTTGAGGCCAATATGGTCTACACAGTGGGTTGCAGAGCAGCCAGATTCTCAAAACACTGAAAAAGAAAAAGACAGATGAGCCAATAGAAAGGTAGAAGAATGTATTCAAATGGTAAATAAATGCATGAAAAGGTATCATTAGGGAAATACAAATTGAAATCACAATGCCAGCTCCCACCCAGTGTGGCTCTGATGACTGGAGTATCTGGCAGAAGAGAGAGGAACCTTGTGTTTGTGGAGATCCCAGTAAGCAGAGTGTCACTCACTAGAGATGCAGGCATTTCAGCTGGCTCAGCAGCATATGTGGAACCCAGGAACACCCTCCCAGGTGTGCACCCAGAGCAGTGCACAGACATGTTCTCCCGAAAGCCAGAAGACATTGTCCTACTGTGAAAGACCAGGACCAAAAAGAACCTGGGGAGGACTGGGTTTAGTTCATCTCAGCCACTCTCAGGTCACACTCCATAACTAAGGGAAGTCATGGCAGGAACTCCATGAGGCAGAATCATGCAGGAATGCAGCTTACTGGCTTGCACCTCCTGTTTTGCTTGCTTTCCTGTACACTTCAGGACCACCTGTTCACCTTCCATATCAATCATCAATCAAGAAAATGCCCTGCCAGGCAGTGGTAGTATATGCCTTTAGTCCCTGTACTCAGGAGGCAGCACCAGACAGATCTCTGTGAGTTCAAGGCCAGCCTGGTCTACAGAGGGAGATCCAGGACAGGCACCAAAACTACACAGAGAAAAAAAACCAAAAAAAAAAAAAAAAAGGAAGAAAGAAAGAAAAAAAGAAAATGTCCCAAAGGCTTTGCCTATAGGCCAATTTGATGGGGCATTTTCTTAGTTGAGGTTGTTTTCTAAATTGACTCTAGCCCAGCCCATGTCAGTTGACAAGCAACCAGGATAGATGTTTACCCAATCATATTGCTTATTAGATGCAAAATGTAGGATCTAGCTAAATATATCAATAATAGATTAGATAAATAAATTATGAGATAGTCCCCTTTTTCCTTGTTGGCTGTCTGAAGGCAAGATGGGTCACCAGCAGCTCTCCTGGAGTTACCCACACAAGTTGGGCCAGGGTTCCCCTCTTACTGCCTCTGCTCTAACCGCCATGGTCTGATTCAGAAATACGGGCTGGACATGTGCCATCAGTGTCTCTGCCAGTACTCCAAGGATATAGACTTCATTGAGTTGGACTAAGCGGCCTTGAATGGATTATTCAAGACTGTCCACACAGTGAAACAGATCATGCTAGTCTTTGTACATAAAGAATAGAACAAAAGACCTTCAAAAGAAAGTAGTCGTTCAGTTGAATGCTCAGCTGCAAGAGCCAACAGTCTACAAGTGCATCCAACATGGATCAGTCTGTCAAATATAACACTAACTAAAACATGACAAACAGAACAGGCCACATACTCAAGGATTCATTTCTATAAATCTCAAAACCAGGAAAAACTAGAGTCTGTTGATTTTGGAGTTAGCATAATAGTTACCCCAGGGAGTTAATAGCTACAAAAGGCCCGGAGGGGGCTTCTAGAGAGCTAGAATGTTCTTTGTCCGTCTGATATGGATGTTAGTTACAGTAGGTTTACTTGAGCTATGCTTATGAGTGCCATTCTGGTTGTATGTTATGCTTCACAAGGAAGTTTTGAAAGCCTTCATGTGATTATAAGGTGCAGCCAAGGATGAAAACCCCTGGTCTAGACTCTTCAGGGGACTCTGGGCTCTCAAACGTGTATTTTAAAATTAGGTTTCGAGCACCTGGGCCTGATACAGACAGAGAAAGGCAAGACTGGGGGTGGAGCTGCGTGCACTTCACCCTCCCCATGACTCTGCATTTCTCTCACATCACACGAAATACATCTGTGTTTTAAGCATGTTGTTTGCTAGAAATAGTGTGGAGTGATCAGTATAAGTCTTCTCATTTGAACTTCTTGTTAGCCTGTGGGTGTTGTTCCCACTTTAGAGGTATAGAAACTGAGCCTGGACAAGTCAAGGAATGTACCAGCACCAAAGCTTCCAGGATTGGTGTTTGGACTGAAAGAGGTGTGGTTTCCCAAGGATGCTCTCTCAGAGCTGTGATAGTATCTGTCTTGGAGCACAGGCCTGACTCCAGAGTGGTTCCGGAAACATCTGGTAAACTCTAGGCACTGCTCCCTCTCACTGTCATTTTCCTTTTGCTGAGGTTTAGTTTGAATGTTGGAATGATGGGAAAATCCAATAGTTGATTTGTACCTATGGCTCCACTTAGTAACACTACCAAAAAATCTCTTCTTCTTTGGAGAAAAGGTGGCAGTGTAGTAGAAGCCTAGCAGCAGGTATCTGCAGTTTCAGGGCCCGTTCCAAAAATAAAGTTCACCGAAACAAGCAATGGCCAAAAGGGCCGTCAGAGGTCAGCTGTGGGCTCACAAGAGGCAGCTTTATGATGAAATGTGTTGAAACGTTGGGAGTTCTTGGAGTTTCTTTTCCTGGCTCTTACCATAACTTCCTTTTTATAACCCAAAGGCTCTGTTTTCAGTAGAAGATTACTTACTGAAGAAAACACTCAAACTGAGACCTTTGTGTTGCCCATGTGACCATTGTCCTTCCCTTGAGCCTTGGCTTACTTCTAAGTTGCTTCTTTCCAGCAGTAATGCCGTGGTCCTCCCACAGTAAGGGACACTGTCATTCTACCTAGTTTGGCTATCTTTGGGTCAGTTTTCCAAGACAGGTTTCTGCCTCCCTTAAAATACCCAAGACTGTGTAACTCTCCACATCTGTGTAATCTTCTCAGAAAAGGTTTATGGCAGCCTCGAGAACTATCTGCATGGGAGACCTGAGGGGCCTGTGCGTCCTGTGTCAAATAAATGAGTTGGTGTACAGAGTTCAGAGGCCTGGGAGCCCGGAGGCTGTTGGAAGTAGGTGTGGAAGCCCAGGACCTCCTCCTTAGGTTCCAATTAGAAAGTTCCATCTTCAGTGAATTTCTGTTTTTACGAGAACTCAGTAACAAAAACAGCAGGCTTGGTAAAATTACAGCAATTTCACAAGACTTGGTTAACTTATTTTTTTTATTTTTATTTTTTTTTAACTTTTCTTTCTTTCTTTCTTTCTTAAAGAAACTTCCCTTTACCATCCCAGAATTGGTTCAGGCATCTCCATGCCGAAGTTCAGATGGAATCCTCTACATGGGTAAGAGTTCCCATTTTCAGCACCAAAAACTTGGTTCTTTTTGATTGTGAATCCTGGAATCTGGGAGAGCTTTGGTTGAGAGAGAAGGCTGTTGGTTGTCACCTTCATTCAAATCTTTCTGAGAAGTTTTTTCATGCCTTAGTTGTATTTTGGTGTTGTTCATGCCAGGATCATCTGGCCAATTAAGAAAGAGTTCTCGGGGCTGAAGAGATGGCTCAGTGATTAAGAGCACTGGCTGTTCTTCCAGAGGTCCTGAGTTCAATTCCCAGCAACCACATGGTGGCTCCCAACCATCTGTAATGGGATCTGGTGCCCTATTCTGGCCTACAGACATACGTGCAGGCAGAACACTGTATACATAATAAATAAATAAATCAAAGAAAAAAAAAAGAAAAGACATGATGTGCTCACCTTTAATCCCAGCAGTCAGGAGATAAAGGCAGCTGGATCTCTGTGAGTTCAAGGCCAGCCTGGTCTACAGTCAGGGCTACACAGAGAAACCTTGTCTCAAAAAAGAAAGAGCTCTCTCTATCTGAGGAAAATTTACATCATTAATATGGTTACTCATTTAACAAGCTTTTAGCCACTGGGTTGGCCTGCTGCTGTTATTTCATGATTGCAACATACCTAGCTTCAAATGGATAAAATTTAAAGTGAATACAATAGTCTGAGCCAAGGAAGGGAAGCCAGGCACTGCCTATTAATTATAGGGTTTTCTTAGTAGTTCCTGCTATCAGAATATTTGGTCAAAGCAGCACTTAGCAGCTTGCCTAGATAAGCTGTCTTCATACCTATGGGGTCACAGCTTTCAAAGCATCAGATCACCTGCCTTTCTTCAGCACATTGCTGCCAAAATGTCAATAAAGATGCATTTGTAGCACAAAGGAGAACTGTATTCATCTTGAAATTCTAGTAGCAATAATAGCCTGTGTTTATATAGCAGCTTTCTTTTTGAGGAACTGAAAGTGCTTGTTGCCTATTCATGCTTCAGGAGCTCTATGTACATTTTCAAGTCTCAAATGCAGGCCAGTTTTTTAAGTTTTGCTAGGGACACCCAAGCTCCTGCTTCCTTGCATAAGCTGCTCAGAATGAGGAACTCCCAGTCAGTAGATTCATAGGAAATGACTAGCAAACCTTCCCTCCTCTGGGCCATGTCCTGGGTCCACATGACCATCTTCTGACTGTGTCATTGTTCACTATTGGTCTTTGAGCAGTTCATCATCTGTGGTCAACTTAGGATATTGTGTTTCCACCATCTTTGTGCCATATCTTATGTGAGTTCACTGAGTATATTTATGAGCACTATAGTTACTCAATCCATCCATCAGAGCTATAGGTAGATTATACAGACTGCAGTGGTCCTTGAAGTAACCAGATGTATGTCTCATAGATGGAAGGCATTAATGGTCATAGTTATTTGGATATAATTTATTTTCTATATTCAGATCTTTTTAATTTTAAGACCTTATCATTGAGATCAGTTAGAGCCCACAAACAAGTTGTACATGTGTGAAATCTGGAATGTTACATATGTTACAGCTAAGTATAGCTTTATCAAAAATCTGGTATGCTGTGACCTTCTCTGGCATCTCTGTATTCTGCTCCCATGGGAACTTGAATGTAGGAACTAAAGTAGGAAGACATAAATGTCCAGAGCCGTGGCTTACAGAATAGAAACGCACACATTACAGTTGACTGTGTTGGCCTTCAAATATACCATACCATCTAGACCATAGACACATATGCGATATGTTTTCCTAAAAGTGTTTATGTGGTTGTGCTGTCTGCATGTTCATATTTAATCAGCTGATCAAGGTAGGAGGTATAACCTGTGACCTGGGAATAGTTTACTGGCTGGAGATAAAGGTTAAAATAACTTTAGCCTCATTAGCATCAGGTTACAGCAACTCTGCTGACCAGTCACAGGTACTAGCTAATTATAGTTATGTGCTGCTTCACATGTGCACTAATTGGTGGGTAGTTGAGGAATATGAATCATAGTTACCAGGGGAAGAACCCCTAGATGTGCTTTTATTTATATAGATCCTCATTCCTGGGAAAAGGACAGGCAAGATTTTTCGTAGTTAAGATAGTTATTCAAAGCAATAAAACCCAACTTGAAAGTTAAGAGAACTTTTTTCATACTATAATTAGATTATAAATTTTAGAGAATTTTTTGTGTTGGGTTTAGGTTATTAAATTAATATAAGACTCAGTGACTCACATTACCATTTATTTTGTCACTTCCAAAGCACTATAGAAACATCTCTAACATCCTAAGGATTTCAGGCCTGTTTCTCAGAACAGAGAGGATCTTGAATGGTTAGAACTGCTACCTTGGTGATGCTGTTTATTTCCATTTGGGATGGGTGTTAACAGTGTGTCCACTAACATTCCAGGTAAAAAGCAGGACATTTGGTATGTCATCGACCTCCTGACTGGAGAGAAGCAGCAGACTTTGTCATCAACCTTTGCAGATAGTCTCTGCCCATCAACCTCCCTGCTGTACCTTGGACGGACAGGTAAGGAATGAGCCCTTGTTAAACCACCTGCCTGTTTCTAGAGTGGATGGGACAAAGCTCCTCCACTGGCCTCTGTTACTGGATTTGTTCTCCAAAACGTGGCCAGAGTTGCCCTCTCCAAGCAGCCAGACTTCTCAGACTCTTCAGACCCCAGGGAATATAGTCTAGACTACTCTGTGACCCACAGAGTCCCATCGTGCAGCTGCTGCATTTCCCTTCTTGAAATGTTTTCAGCTGGGTACTCTACCTACTGCTCTCTTGGAGTAGCAGTGGAGTGGTCTCTCTACCGGGTAGGCCTGGTTTTGCCTGTCTGGCACGTAAATGTCCTTTCTTCTTCCACAGCTCTGCTCAAAAGCTCCCTCCTTTGGGAAGCTGTTTTCCCAGCCTTCAAGCTCCCACCTTGTTCAGGAAGACTCCATTTTACCCTCCTGTTCTGGGGACACATGTAATAGTTGACAGGCCTGTTACAACAGCCATCCTCCCCTGTAATAATCAAGTGTCCTTGTGTCCGCTGTTGGGACTTAAGATTTGTTCATTTTTCCATCAAATAAAGCCTTATAGGGATTCCTAGCTTCATGCAGGATAAAAACTATGGGTCTGCAGTAGAATTGGGGTAATGGAGGGAGTCTGGACATGCTCTGGCTTTAGATGGAATGTGTGTTCTTAGTCCGTAAAGCCACTGTTTCCATTATCTATTGCCATGTAATAAGCCACCTAACCTAGTGTCTTAAAGTAATGGCCATTTATTGTTTCTAAAATTCTTAGACTAAGGAATTAGGAAGGGCTCCACACAGAAATCTTCTCTACTCTTCATGCAGGGATGACTCATGTCTGGAATCTTGGTTCAGCTCCATGTAAACTTCCCCCACACATCCAGATGGAAAGCCTGCACTTCCTGACATGGTTCCTTCTTAGGCAAAAGTGGATGTTAGAATACCTCATAAGTTCTGAACTCAGAACTCTCACAGCCTCACTTCTGCGCCAGTCATTGGTCAAGTAGGTCATTAGGCAGGTCCAGAGCCAAGGGTGAAGACAAAGACTCACCCTCTTGATGGAAAAAGTGGCTTGCATATTACAGGAAAGAAGTGATGATGGGCCTCTGTTCAGGCATTCTTACAGAGCCTTTCCTCTGGTTGCAGTAGTTTGTACTCTTCCACATACAAAATTCATTCACCCCCTCCCGAGATCCCCCAAACCCAATCATAACATTGGTCTCAAAACCCAGTGTCTTGGGGTCTGCATTAGGCATGATGGCAGATGAGGATCTCTGATCTGGAGACCTGTGAATGAAAGAGACAAGTTTTCACTGAGCATGGTGGTGCACACCTGTAATCCCAATGTTGACGTGGGAGGTAAAGGCAAGAGGATCAGGAATGCAGTGCTAGCCTTGGCTGCATGTGAGTATAAGGCCAGCCCAAGCTGTGTGAAACCCTATCTTACCAAGCAGATGAGGGGGAGAGGGGGGAGGGGGTTCTCTTCCTTGTCCCTTTCCCTTCATCCACTTGGTGTACAATGATGAGACAAGGTGGCTGTAATAACATTCGTTCCCATTCAGAAAGAGAAGAACAAAGGATAGAGGATGTGGCTGGGTGGTTGAATGATTGCCTATCGTAAATAGGGTCCTGGGTTTAATCCTGAACACTGAGTGGGGAAAGCTAGCCAAAAAGGGAAGGATGCTCATCCTTAGTAATTCTGAAATCCAGCCAGGCTTTTGTCTTCAGGTTCTCCTACTCTGGGATACAGAAAACATTCCTTTCAGAGCCCAGTTCTACTCCTGGACATTGGCTCCCTACTGTTGTTCTCAGTGCCTCTTGGTTCTATCCTCTGAGAGAAATGCTGCCTTTTTTCATCAGAAATAGCTAGTTTAGGGGCTGGAGAGATAGCTCAGCAGTTGAGAGCACCGGATGCCATGTGGTGGCTTACAACTGTAACTCCAGTCCTAAGGGATCAGATATCTTCTGTCCTCCACAGCACTACATGTATGTGATGCTCAGACATATAGTCAGGCACACAGGTACCTAAAAAAAAAGAAATGGCTAGTTTTATAGCTTTCTCAATCTGTTTCTTACTGAAAATAAGGAGTCTGGAGTCCTTTTTTATGTGATTATTGTACTGATATTACTCCTTTAAAAACTTGGTAGGTTTCCCATGTGTCAAATTACAGTTAGTCCATTAGATAAAGGCCATACTGCAAATATCCACTTGAGATTATGAGAGCGCCTTGGCTAGTAGAAGGGTCTTCCAAGTCTCACCTTCAATCTTTCTGAGCACTCTAAGTTTTTCTAGACTCACCTGAGTTTGATTTTAACCATGACCTGGAACTTTTTCTCCCTGCTGATAATTCTGAACTTCCCTTTTATTTATTTAATGTATTTGTTTGTTTCTTTGTTTGTTTCTCTGGTTTTTTTGTTTGTTTGTTTTTTTAAAATAAGAGTCTTTTCCCCACCAGGCAGTAGTGACACACGCCTTTAATCCCAGCACTTGGGAGGCAGAGGCAGGTGGATCTCTGTGAATCTGAGGTCAGCCTGGTCTACAAATTGAGTTTCAGGACAGCCAGGGCTATACAGAGAAATCCTATCTCAAAAAAACAAAAAAAGTCTATTCCAGCTGGAGAGTCCATCCTGCTGCCTTGAATCTCATTAGCTACACCCGAGTCCAGTGGGTACTTTTTGTGTCTTCCAAGTTACTGTAAGCAGTAGCCTTACTAATTGTGTCTGCTATATAGCTCATACCTGGGCTACCCCTTTTCAGCTTCCCATCGTGACACGTTTCCTCACTGTCCTCTCAAGTTGTCTAACATTCCTCTTGTCACCCTTCCACCTTCCACCACCCTGTCCCAAAGTAAGTGCCAGGGTTTTAGATTTTGGCTATGGTACCATCCCACTTCTAGGTACCCATTTCTAACATCATCTATGTATTACTCTGTAATGTAATAAAGAACCCTGAAACTTGGTGGCTAAAAACAGCCATTGTGCAGATAATGATTCTGTGAATTATGGGTTCCAGAGCACAGCAAGGGTGACTTATCTCTGCCAGGTTCACTCTTGTGTTTGGAACCTCAGTCCTCCACATGCTCTTCCCTTTCCACATGGATAGTCTTGGTGCAATTTAGTGAAAACTTTCTTGTTGTAACTGTAGAACATTTTAGTAGGTTCTACAGCCCCTCCATAGTAACCACTGGTCTGTATTCTCCAGAATACACCATCACCATGTATGATACCAAGACCCGAGAGCTGCGTTGGAATGCCACCTATTTTGACTATGCAGCCTCTCTGCCCGAGGATGACGTGGACTACAGTAAGTGTACCTGATGAAAGGACACTCAGAAGTTGGGCTGGCACCTTGCACATATAGAAATGATCTCTCCAGAAAGCAGATGTTTTTTGCTTTTTTTTTTTTAAGCAACCCATCATCACCAAGCTCTGGATTTTTCATAGGCTTGTGGTGGTGATAGCTTTAGCCAGAGAGAAGGAAAGGCACACATTTGAGTTCTGTGTGTCACAGAAGGAATTTACTACTAGCCCATAGGTAATAGAATTAAACGTTAGCATGTGCCATCAATAACCCGATCAAGAAGGCCACTCTAGGAGGCTGCAGAGATGGCTCAGAGCTGCACTTGTTCCTCCTGCAGAGGACCCAAGTTCAGTTCCCAGCATATGGAGGCTCATAACTGCCTGTAACTCCAGTTCCAGAAGATCAAGTGCCTTCTTCTAGCCTCAATGAACACCCAGACACACATGTAATATACATATATATATGGTACACATAAATACATTCATGCAGGTACTTGTTTGTACTCATAAAATAAATAAATTTTAAAAATCTTGCCAGGCTGGGCATGGTGGCACATGTCTTTAATCTCAACACCAGGGAGGCAGAGGCAGGCAGACCTCTGAGTTTGAGGGTAGTCTGGTCTACATAGTGAGTTCCAGGAAAGCCAAGGATATAGAGAGAGACTGTCTCAAAAATAAAACAAAACAACAAAAATCTTGCTTAGCATATATAAGTCCCTAGGTCCAATCTTACCATAGTAAGAAAAAGAAGGTCATTTTTAAATGTGGCTTATACTCTAATTACTTCTCTAGTTTTAATATTCTGCAACTCAGGTGATAGCTGTACAACCTAAATTTATTATCTTAACACTGGTATCTGAAAGTTTGACTATTCTTTCTGGCTCAGGACCTCACATATTTTGTGTCTGAGAGGTTCTTTGTGGGGTCAATTTGAGTCACAGGTCTTTTTTTTGGTTTGTTTTTGGAGACAGGGTTTCTCTGTGTAGCTTTGTGCCTTTCCTGGAACTCACTTGGTAGCCCAGGCTGGCCTCGAACTCACAGAGATCCGCCTGGCTCTGCCTCCCGAGTGTTGGGACTAAAGGCGTGCGCCACCACCGCCTGGGTAGTCGCAGGTCTTAAACGATTGCTATAAAATGTTAGCTTTGTAGGCGCCTGCATTGGCTGCCCCTTCCCCTCGGCATTACTCTCACTTATTGGACAGAATAGTTTTTAAAAAATGGCAGGAAGGTGGGAAACAAACCTATTTTACATTTATAAGCCAGATCTCTCTCAGTGTCTTGATACTGAAGAGCTCATTGGAAACCAGTGAACTCTTGTGGCCTGAGAATATTCTAGAACTCTCCTCTTCAATGAAATGACCACAGCTTGCCAGGAGAGTAGAGGATATGGTTGCAGGATGTGGTTGACATGCTTTGTTTCATCTTTACAGAGATGTCCCACTTTGTGTCCAATGGTGATGGACTGGTGGTGACTGTGGACAGTGAATCTGGGGATGTCTTGTGGATCCAAAACTATGCCTCTCCTGTGGTAGCCTTCTACGTCTGGCAGCGGGAGGGCCTGAGAAAGGTGATGCACATCAATGTCGCTGTGGAGACTCTACGCTACTTGACCTTCATGTCTGGAGAAGTGGGGCGCATCACCAAATGGAAGTATCCGTTCCCCAAGGAAACAGAGGCCAAGAGCAAGCTGACGTGAGTTGGAGGAGTTGGGATAGATCAGGCAGCAAAGGACAGCCATAACCTTGGCATCCTGGGCTGCTGCAGTGTAATTTACCCTATACTGGAGGAGGTCAAGGGGTGGGCAGACATCTCTGAGGTCATGCAGATCATCAAAGAGTCAACACTGCTTGTGTTTGATCCTGGCTCAGTGGTGCATGCCTTTAATCCCAGCAAGGAGGCAGAGACAGGTGGGTCTCTGAGTTTGATGCCAACCTGGTCTACAGAGGGAGTTCCAGGGCATCTAGGACTACATACAGAGAAACCCTTTCTCAAAAAACAAATAAAAAAATTCCCCCAAAACAAAAAAACACTAGCTTGTTTAGGAACCTCAGAATGTGAATCACGGGGTAATCCTTTATGCTTCAGACTTTATCTGTCTGTCTGTCTGTCTTTGTCTCTCTCTCTTTCTCTGAGTCTATTATGTTTATGGGCTTTTGAGAGAACGTCCCAACATGTAACCCAGGGTGGCCTCAAACTTATCAACCTTTCTACGTCAGCCTCCTAAGTGATGGGATTACTGGTGTGTACCTACCTGGACTTTTTTCCCCCCTTTTCATGACTTTTTTGTTGTTCGTTTTGTTTTTTAATTATTTATTTTTTTTAAATTTCATGTGCAGTGGTGTTGGGTCACCTGGAACTGGAATTACAGACAGTTGTGAACTGCCGTCTGGGTGCTGGGAATTGAACCCAGGTCCTCTGGAAGTACTCTTAACCACTGAGTCATCTCTCCAGCTCCCTATCTGGACTTCTTGAACATTAACTATAAAATATGATTAGGAGACTGTAGTAGAAGACTGTATGTTTTAATTTTTTTATTGTACATCATTCTTATTTTAAAAATCAGGAAAAAGGGGGCCGGAGAGATGGCTCAGCAGTTAAGAGCATTGGCAGCCCTTCCAGAGGTCCTGAGTTCAAGTCCCCGCAACCATATGGTGGCTTATAGCCATCTATAAGGGGATCTGATGCCCTCTTCTGGCATATAGTTGTACATGCAGGTAGAGCACCATATACATAAAATAAATAAATCTTTTTTTAAAAAGTTAAAAAGAAAGCCATTGTTTAAAAAAATTTTTTTTGAGGATAAAAAAGTATTGCAGTGTATGTGACTGAGACTCAGCAGGCTTGTAGAGTCTTCATTCCCACTTGGCTAAAGCCTGTCAGTCACTCAACAGGCTAGGCCTCACCTTCCTACTTTATGGATTAGCGGGGAAGTTCAGAGATCATCCTACATGTGCAAGTGTTATCTATAGTGAAGCACCATTGAGGTGGAAGGTATTTGGTGAGAGAAGTTGGATGATTTCACAGATGATGATCCACCAAGGCTCTAGACAGTAGCAAGCCTAAGGATCTGTGGGTACAGCCCCGCTGCTCTCATGCTGATATTAGACAGTCCTCTGTCATGTCTGCGGTAGATGCCTGAGCAGATTACCAGGAAATACCACTCAATTCGAACTGGAGTTTCTGTTCTTTCTCTTCTTTCTTTTTCTTTGTTTGTTTTCTTTATTTGAGACAGGGTCTCATGAGCCAAGGCTGGCCCCAAACGTAGAGTGTATTCTAGGATTCCAGAGTGCACCACTCTCTTGCTTTATGCATCTTGTACATCCCTTTTGCTCTCAGCATCCGGAATGGAGCAGTCGCCTGTTCCTCTCCTGAACCCTTGGTGTCCTCAGAAAGCTCACAGCAGCATGGTGATGCTGGAGGTGGTAGTTCTGACAGGGTGGCTCAGGGTCACCTGAGAAACTGGCAGTGGGTACTGAGTATTCAGTCTCCTGCTGGCCATCCACACAGCCCTTTCCTCAGGCTGTACTGGACTCAGTGTAGTCTAGCCCTGGCATTGCAGGGGAGCAAAGTGAGGCTTGCCATTCTGTAGGTGACAGGTGAAGCTGGGCCTGAAGTCCTACTGTCCTGTCACCCTACAGTACCTCTGCCACCTTGCTAGTTTCTGTGGGAACTGCATGGTCCACATGGGGGCTGATACTTGAGTCTATAATTCTGATTTACTAGAAGCTACACTTTGTGAGGTTTGGACATGAAATGACTGTAGAATACATGTTTCTGTTTTTCCCCAGGCCTACCCTATATGTTGGGAAGTACTCCACCAGCCTCTATGCCTCTCCCTCAATGGTGCACGAGGGGGTTGCTGTAGTGGTGAGTCAACTGTGGGACCCAAAGATGCTTTTGTTCCTTTTTAGCACAAAGTCACCTTGAGTTATATGAGAACATCTGGTTAAGAAGAGGAAATGAGCCGGGGGGGGGGGTGGGGTTGGTGGCCCACGCCTTTAATCCCAGCACTCAGGAGGCAGAGGCAGGCAGAGCTCTGAGTTGGAGTCCAGCCTGGTCTGCAGAGCAAGTTCCAGGACAGCCAGGGCTACACAGAGAAACCCTGTCTCGAAAAAACAAACAAGCAAACAAAAACAAGAGGCGGGGGAGGGGGAAACACAGCTGAAAGAATCGTGAACAGTTTCTACACATCCACATTCTGCTTTGAAAGCAAGATAGTTGACAGCAGAAACAGCTTCTGAGAGCCAGGAACCACTGTAAGCCCATGGCCTTTGTGCTCAGGTCTAAACTCTCCAGGCTCTCTTCAAGGTTGTCCTACCTGTCTTTCTACCACTCTGCTGGCTTGGGAGAGGTACATGGGCCAGATAAACACATCTCCACAATCCCCAAACTTCCCCGTTCTTCTTCGCAGCCTCTGTTGCTGGTCTCTTGCTTCCTTTTCCCTGCTCAATCTCTTCCATCCTTTGTGACCTCTCCATGCCTCCCCAGGCTAGCAGCCTGCTTTCAGCTCTCACTGAGTGTCTGAGACATTACACTGCTGGCCGCTTCTCCTGATCTTCTAGTGTCTGGGCTGGTTGTTGTACATTGTCTGCCTGGTGAGTTGGTTGGCTGCTGTAACAGTGGGGCCACTCCTGCCTCTCTGTCAGCTCATCAGTGTCTGGTTTATTCCACATTGGCAATTGCATCATTTGTGACTAGTACATATCCCCTTATTTTCTTCCATATAGATTCTCATAGAGTTTCATATAATTTCTGATAGTAGCTTCTATATATTCTTTCTGGTTCTCAGTACCCTAACATAAGAATCTGAAAAGGGCCAGACATGAGATTACATGCCTGTAATCCCAACACTTGTGAGATGGAGACAGGAGGATCTGGAGTTCAAGTCTAGCCTGGGCTGCTTGAGTCCCATGCCAAACAAAACTCTGAAAAGGTGTCAATGGAGCACTGTTGTAACCTGAGGGAGGAGCTTCTCTTGCCTGACCCGGGACCTTTGTGTCTGCTTGGATGATTGGGCCAGAGCCACAACAGTCCCTAGGGACTCGTGATGAGGGGAGGTGCTGCAGGACCTTCCAGCTCACCGCATCCCATCTCCTCAGCCCCGAGGCAGCACTCTTCCTTTGCTGGAAGGTCCCCAGACAGATGGCGTCACCATTGGAGACAAAGGAGAGTGTGTGATCACCCCCAGCACAGACCTCAAATTTGACCCTGGACTCAAAGGGAAGAGCAAGCTGAACTACTTGAGGAATTACTGGCTTCTCATAGGTAAGAGCTGCTCTTTGCTGGGTGACATGCTGCCTCCTGGTGGGCAAAAGCCAGCCCTGCTGGTTTACTGCTGCTGCTCTTCATTCTGAATGCCTGTGTGTCCTGCCCATTTCAAGATGGCTTAGATCTGGGAATATTTCTACTTCCAAGGAGTTCCAGAGTTCCAGGTTACCTTATCAGGTCTCAAAATTAGTTTCTCTAATGCTCCAAGATTCAAATACTTGGTATAATTTTCAGGCCTAGCATGTCTGCTCCTGTTCCTCACAGTGACCATGTGAGGTAGGTACTCTTGTTATTTCCACTCTATAACTAAGAACACCAAGGCTGTTCATATGAATGGAATATGAATGGATGTGGGTAAGAGGCTGGATAGGACAAGTTTGAAGACCCATGATGATCGACAGTTGTGAAGTAAAAGGCAAAGATTTATGCAATCTGAAGAGAAACCAGAATCAACAGCCATGAAGAATCTGGGCTGTTCTTTGGCCATCACAGAATAATCCTAGGGGAGTTTCTTTTTCTCGGTTATTTTTTTCATATTATTGTGAGACAGAACCTCACTATGTTTCTCAGGCTACTCTCAAATGGTTTTAGCCTCAGTAAGTGCTAGGCTGACTTCTTTACTTCCTTTCACACTGTTTTCCCCTTGCTGAGGAGGAAAGCAAGGTCTTAAGCATGCTGAAGTCACTTTGGCTCCGGGCTACATCCTGGCCCTTTTTTCTTCTTCCCATTGTTGCTGCTATCACTGAGGACCCTGAGGTTGAATTAGAGGCCTTGTTACAAAGATAAAGAGGTCAAGATGACACCCCAAAGGCCAGTATCACAAACAAAGGCAGAAGTGAGGGGGACCATGTCTGGCAAGTATTCCAAGTATTAGAGCAGGATAGTTTTCTTAAATCATATCTTTCCTTTCTGTGCTCCCCGCCATGTGCCAACAATACACACCAGTTGTGATGACCCAGCCTAATGATGATGAGAGATGGGGTGAGTCCAAGCAGGCTAGAGTAGATGTGGGTAGCTAGGAGAACGTGGGCCCAGGAAGCAGCAGCACCTGCCAGGCAGTGGGTCAGGACCAGAATGTGAATCCTCAGAGCTGCTGAGTTGCGCGTGAGCTCTGATGACTCCATTTGCATGTCTTCTGGAAGACCCTGTGCTTTGTTCCTTTTGATTCTTTGTAGCTGTCTTTATATCATTTATTTATTTATTTATTTGTTTGTTTGTTTGTTTATTTATTTATTTAAATTAACCAAATAGGGGAAAGAAAATAGCATAAAAATCTTTCCTTTCTTTACAGAAGTAGTTTGGGAAAGCATGCGGGAATGGACCCATGTTGAAGGGAGGGAGAAGCTAATTGAACCGAGGTCATTAAAATTACAAGCTACACAGTTTTATGTACCAATTAAGGGTCCATAAACTGCCTGGCAGTGGTTAAGAAGTGACACAGAGGAAATGTGTATGGAAGTGCTAAAGAATGTACAAGAGAATTCTCCATGACAGAATTGCAAAATGAGATCCCTTTAAAATGAGATCCCTTTAAAACCCCTTTAATTGTCAGAATAGGATGACTAAAAGCCTGATAAAGTCTCAAGAGGTGACTAAGTAAGGATCTCACAATTCTGAGGTCCCCTTTGAGGAATTCTATAGCTGATCAGCTTAAAATAAGCCAATGGGAATAGGTAACAACCTTCTCATAGACCAGGGCTTCGAGATGTGCCTGTTAATGTCAAGATGTAGCCTTCGATTCTAATATAGCCTACCTGCACATTCATCTTGAAGATAAAATGGATCTAATTAAACCAAAAGGTGTGGTCTGTTGTTGCTTTGTTTCCCACCCTAACAGTGACCCTGACCTGGTGTTCAGCATCACCTAGTGCTTTGTCTAAGAAGCATGGCCTGCCATTGGAGACCCAGTGCAGGAGTTCCAGACAGATGCCGGCCCTGTGCCTTTTGCTTCAGAGTCTGGACCTGTTTACTCGAAGACAGATAGTTTACAAAGACTGGGTACTATTTATATGAAAATGCTCAAGAACCTTGTGATAGGTGTGCAAAATGGTTGTTCTGAGAGCATGTCAGGATATTACTAAACACCCTTCTTGAGCAGGAGCCTATTATGAAGATTCCAGTGACTTCTCTAGCAGTCTACTGGTAGTGGATCTTACAGACACATGAGACTGAACAGTAGGACTGGGCCTACCATCAGGGGATGGGTAGATTGAGTACTGTAATACAGGGTGGCCTTTGGAAGGACAACCTCATTTCTCTTGGCCGGTGATCTCTTGTTGGTTGGCCTCAGTGACCTATGGTTACCCACATTCAGATTCCTGTGTCCACCACCAATCTGACTCAGTTCTGACATAGGCAGCCACATGTGGGGAAACCCTTTCATAGAGCAGAGCATGCATCAGCATGCCATGGTAGACAAGAGAAACTTTGGGATGGTTCGGAACAAAAGTAGGTTTGCTTAAAGAACCATGTCATGCTGTAGCTAGAGAAAACCTGAAAAGATTGAGGTCAGATGAGGGATTAAAGAGGGATTTTCCAGATTGAGAAATGCAAGCTTTGTCTAGTTCCGTCAAGTTTATCTTGGTACACAAGGCAGATAGTCTAATAGGTTTTGGACAGTATTAGAGAGATCACAGAGTGGGGGCTGAGGAAGTGAGTCAGTGGGCAAAGCTTACTATGTGAGTGTGAGGATATGAACCCATGTTAAAAAAAAAAGCCAGGTCTAGATAAAGCATCTAAAAATCAGACAGGTAGATCCTGGAACTTACTAGTCAGCCAACCTAGTTGAAGCATAAAGCTCCAGTTTCAGTAAGAGACCCTGCCTTAAAAAAAAATTAAATAATAGCAAGTTAGAGAAGCAGTTGAGGAAGATATCTCATGTTGACCTGTGGTCTACACACACACACAGCCACAACAAAGAAAAAAAAAGATTATAGACTGAAAAGCCTGAGTCAAGCTAAGAGCTTATCCCAGTGAGAGAAGAGAAAGGCGGGGAACCGATGGGGCTTTTCCAGCCTGTGAATGGAACCATTTCATAGTAAAGCTAAGCAGATTCTCAAGCCCTGTGGTATGAATCTCCAGTTCCTTATTTTAGCTGTTCTGTTTTTTTTATTGTACACACTAGATTTGGAATGGAGGTGTGCTGACTGCCAGGCAGTCATGAAATAGTATGTACAGAACAGTGAGCAAGGGAGTGAGCATCACTCGGCAGCCATCCAGTCCATCCAGCACCCACTTCCTCTCAACCTCTCATAGTTGCTCACCATTGCTTTAGGTGGAAGCTCAGAGAAGGAGGAGCAACTCTGCCTGAGCAACTGAAGTGTGCAGAAGGGAGCTTATAGACTGATGCCACTAGAAAAAGGGGTGACAGAACTTCTTGGACTTTGAATGAAGCATCATACTGGTTCCTGAGTTGACCACATGTACCCACACAAGGCTTGCTTTACAACATGCTCCCAACATCCTGATACCTTCCACGACAAGGACATAAGTTTGTTTGTTTGTTTTTTCAGAACAAGCAGAATACTGGGCTGGAGAGGTGGTTCAGTGGTTAAGAGCTCATACTGCTCTTGCCGAGGACCCAAGTTTGGTTCCTAGCACCCATGTCAAGTGGCTCACAACCACGTGTAATTCCTGCTCCTTGGGGATCTGTCACCTGTCCTTGGGCACTGCACATACCCATACACATGCATGTAATTAACAATAAAAATAAATCTTTATAAAAAAGAAGCAGAAAGCTGGGCAGTGGTGACACACACCTTTAATCCCAGCACTTCAGGAGTCAGAGGCAGGTAGATCTCTGAGTTTGAGGCCAGCCTGGTCTACAGAGAAAGTTCCAGGACAGACAGGGCTACAGAGAAACCCTGTCTCAAACAAAACAAAACAAAATCAAAAAAAGAAGCTGAAGACTGTATTCTGTATTCTGCCATCAACTAATAAAACTTTGAGACAGAGTCTCTCAGTGGCCTGGAATTCACTGATTAAGCTAGGCTAGCTAGCCAGCAAGCTCCAGGGGTCAACCTGTCTCCATCTCCCCATTGGATTACAAACACGTCACCAACTTTACTTGAGTTCTGGGGATCAAACTTGAGTCCTCATGCTTTCACAAGCACTTTACTGACTGAACTGTCCCTCCAGTCATAAAATTTCTATGGGGGCAGTGGTTTTTGTTTGTTTGGGTTTCATTATGAAGCTCTGGCTGGCCTGGAACTCCTTGTGTGGACCAAACTGGTCTTAAACTCACAGAGATCTACCACCTCTGCCTCCTAAGTGCTGGAATTCCAGATGTGCGCTACTACACCCTGTAAAATTTCTGTTTCCAGGCCAGTTCTCTAGTAGCTACCTTTCCCTTTCTCACTGTGTTGATACGGGATTGCATTGTAGGAAAGTCCTCCTCAGCACATAGACACTGTTGCTGAAAGTTTGTGCTGACAACTACCACTGCCTGGGAACTCTTCTCATTAAAGCTTTCTTTCCTCTTGTAGGACACCATGAAACTCCTCTGTCTGCATCTACCAAGATGCTGGAGAGATTCCCCAACAACCTGCCCAAACATCGGGAAAATGTGATTCCTGCTGACTCGGAGAAAAGGAGCTTTGAGGAGGTGAGTGGGGACGGCTCTAGATAGCATACCTTGTCCTGAAGCCTGAGAGGAGAGAGAGGCTGGAAAGGGCCTCTGAGCAGGAGCCGGGAGCTTCAGTTCAGTCCCTAAGCACTCAACTTTGTTAATTCTCCTCCATCTCCTCTGCTGGTACTTTCTGCTGCCTGTTCCTGGTCAGATATCGCAGGGTTGGGAGACTCTTTTCCTGGTCTGCATGGCCAGCAAAGGGGACTTGGAGGTCTGTGAAGGCCTTGGTGAACTAGCTATTCAGTCTTGGGACTCCTGCAGCTCTGCTACATGGGGAGCGGTGATGGAGAAGTGGCCCAGACAGGGGGAAGGTTTGAAGAAGGAGAGCTACTGATGTGGGCCATCTGTAGTCTAACAAATCACTTGAGAGACTTTTTTTCAAGACAGGTCTCATTACATAGTACTCCTGGAGCTACAGGTGGTTGTGAGCTGCCTGATGTGAGTGCTAGGAACCAAACTCAGATTCTCTGCAACAATAGTGTATGAATTTAACCACTGGCCATCTCTCTAGCCCCACGACTGTCTTATTAAGCACTCTTGAACAGTTAATATCTAAATAAATATTGTCCCTTGTCACATGCTCAGCACACATTTCTCAGCCACTTGCTACACACCGAACAAGCCATACTCTCCATGCACTGTAGACATGAACAGAAGAGGTGTGTACCTGGATGGTCTCATATAGCAACTGGAAGGGGAGAGAAGGATGTCAAAGGCTGATGACTTGCAGGAGAGTGTAGTGATATAAGCATGTGGTGAACCCAGTGTGCAAGGCCAGGAAGCTGTGTATTAGTTTTGTTGGACAAACAGGGAACACTAGCTGTTTGAGTACAGATCAATGGTTTTTCTAAACTATTCCAGAAAATCTCTAGATTCTGAGCAACTTGGAGGGAAGCTACATGCTTATCTGATTTAATTTGGAGCTTCTAAATAAGCATTTATTTTTTGTTTGTTTTTTGAGACAGAGTTTGTGTAGCCCTGGCTATCCTGGAACTAGCTCTGTAGACCAGGCTGGCCTCAAACGCACAGAGAGCTGGGATTAAAAGTGTGTGCCATCACTGCCCAGCTTGCATCTTAATAAAGGCATCTGATACTTTTCCCTAAATTTGGAAAAATAATAGAATTCTTGAATAAATTATTTTAGTTTGGGAGTTCCTTAAAATTTAAAAATAACTTAAGGAAGTGGTTTCATTGCTTTGTTACCTGTACTAGGTACATGCCTGCACATATACACAGATATGTAAGCTTTCCTGTTTTGGGGGGGTTACAGTATAGGGGGTGTGCATGAAGTCTAAGGGGGCCAGAAGACATTGGGTGCCTTACTTTACCACTCACTACCTTATTCCCTTGAGGCAGTCTCTTACTGACTCTGGAGCTAAACTGGAGATCAGCAAGCTCCAGTGACCTTCCTGTCTCACCTCACCCCACTGACAGGCTTACAGGTACACATACTACTACATCTGGCTTTTTATGTGGGTTCTTGGGATTTGAACTCAGATCTTCATACTTACATAGCCTTGCTTTATTTTTGTGGTTTGATCTGTTTGTTTGTTTGTAGTGTTAGGATTAAACCCAGGACTTTCTTCATGCCCCAGTTAGCTTTATTTTTCAATGTGAAAAGGTATCAAATTGATGACTGACTTTTCACTAGATTTTTTTCTGCAGTTGATTTAGGTGATTTTACAGTTTTCCTTAAATAACAAATCTACTATCCAAAGAGTAGTATATTTATCATTGAAATTTTTATTGAAATTTATCATTGAAATTTTTAAAAGAATGTCAGGGTCTAAAGGTATTTATTTCCAAATATATTATTATGACACCTCTGTGTGAACAATGACAGCGTCATTGCAGAATTGTATGGTTTCGCAGAGCAACTACTTAGAAAGAAGCAACGGTTATCTGGTCCATCAGACTTTTGATGAACTAGAAAAGAAATTCAGTATAGTCTTACATTTTAAATAGACACGGCTTCTCTTGAGTGCTGCCTTCATCTATAAAACTAGACATTTAGCAAATCTCTTCCATACAAGGTTATCAACCTAGTTGGCCAGACTTCAGAAAATACACCAACCACCGTGTCTCAGGATGTGGAAGAGAAGCTGATTCATGCCCCCGCCAAGCCTGAGGCCCCTGTGGACTCCATGCTCAAGGACATGGCTACTATTATCCTAAGCACCTTCCTGCTTGTTGGATGGGTGGCCTTCATCATCACTTACCCCCTGGTAAGGCTTGACCCTTCCCATTGCCTCTGTGTTCTGGTAGCTCTCTGTCAGTCACTAGGTGTCAGTGGGGGCCACACAAAAGTAGCCAAAATGTTTCATATTTCAAAGTCAATATCTGAGCCAGGAATGGTGTTACACTCCTTTAATTATAGCACTTGGAAGTTTGAGGAACTACATAGCAAGTTCAAAACCAGCCAAGGCTGTATAGTGAGACCCTGTCTCAAAAAAAAAAAAAAAAAAAAACAAAAAACAAAAACGGGGGGGGGGATGTTTGCTTATCTTCAAAAACATCATTAGAGATACTAGCTTCTCATAAAAGGACAGTTTTGTAACTAAATCTTAGTGTTTTCCAAGGAAGGTCTATAAAAGCTAATGTATAACCCTGCCTAAGATCATTTTAAACAGTTAATTGTATCTTGTTTTTTAAAAGGAAGGATAACAGATGAAAATCTGCTTCCTTACACTACCTATGAGATCAGCTAATGTGTAAAAGATGGTATGGTTAGTCCTTTCGTTTCCTAGTGGCAGATAAATCAACAAAAATGATGACGTATTTGAATAGTAAGACCATAGTCCCCCAGCAAATTGTTCAAGACTCTAATGTCTCCTCAGAACACTAGCGCACAGGCAGCTCACATCCCTATCAAGTACGGAAGACAGAGGTCTTGTATGCTTTGTTTTCTGGGGGCAAAGTTGTTTTTTTAACCTCATATAGTCCTATGAGGTCATTATTACTTATTCTCTGTCCACAGAAGAAGAAACTAGACCCAGGGAGGCTACATGCCTTCCTGGGTACTAAGGTAATAGGCAGCACGCCCAGAACTTTGACCCTGGGTTCAAAAAGAGCTAGAAAACTCCCCTCTAGCCCATCTCCCATGCACAGGCAAGAATAATTGTAGCCAACTGATGCTTCTCACAATGGAGCGAAGCTTCCAGTGTGGCTGCATGATGAAACCAGGTCCTTAGGAGCAGGTCCTTGGCCAAGCACCATGATTCTGCACCACACTGCCTCATTCTGGACCCAGCATCCAGCCTGCCTTCTATACTTCAGGCCACCCTGCTCCAACCTCTATCCAGGCACAGCCATTGTGGACCAGGGTTTGCCCTACTTCTCACCAGACCCCCATGCCCCCTCCACCATTCTTCCCATTTGGCTTCACTTTTCCAAGACTAAGTGGAAACTTCTCCACTTGGCTTAGCCCTCTTTCTAGTGCGGCATCCCTTCAGATGCTCCTTCTGGTGGCCACTTAATCTCACCAGAACTGTCTAGAGGTAGACTGTGGGCCTACAGAAGAGTAAAATTACTGAATCAACTCTGTCTCACTGTGGCTTCTCTCTGGCCTTGTGCCTTAGGGTTCAAATAAAGTCTACCTGCCTCCTTGACCACAGGGAACACCCGTGACTTGTTTCCCAGCTACACTAGCCTGGATGTGGGTTTCTCTTCACAGAGCATGCATCAGCAGCGCCAGCTCCAGCACCAACAGTTCCAGAAGGAACTAGAGAAGATCCAGCTCCTGCAGCAGCAGCAACTGCCGTTCCACCCACATGGAGACCTTACTCAGGACCCTGAGTTCCTGGATTCATCTGGCCTCTTCTCAGAGAGCTCGGGCACCAGCAGCTCCAGCCCGTCTCCCAGAGCCTCCAACCACTCACTGCACTCCAGCAGCTCTGCCTCCAAGACTGGCCCCAACCCCTCCCTGGAGCAAGATGAGGAGGGTAAAGACAGTTCCATTGTATCTTTGAACATTACCTGGAACGCACAACACTGTGTCATTCCTGAGGGCTCACCTTATTCTCCCCTGGCTTCCTCCATCTATAGGTCTCTGGATAGGGGACTTCTGTTTGAGCGCCGCCTTCATCCATCTTTCCTCTACAGGGCTATGAACTGCTGTCACCAGAGGGAAGTTTCCCATCTGGCTTAAGTGAATTCCTAAGACCAAGCACTGGCCAAGTTCAAAAGTGAAGCAGTGACTCACTTTCCTCTTGGGGAGTGGGCTTAGCCAATGCAGGGCCCATATTCTGGGAGGATTGCCACACAGATTGTGAAGGGCCTCAGAAGCCCTAGTTCTAAACAGTCTCTTTATTTTACCTGTCCCACTACACTGGGATGTTTTGGATATTGATCTTTGAGGTAGACTTTTTATCATTTTTGTTCACTATTAACTAAATATGAAACTCTACAGAGAACCCTTTTCTTTGGAAAAGCTTAAGACTGGAGATAATGTAAGAGCAGAAGCAGAATGCAGGAATAGGGGGCAAAATGCTGGGGAGGAGGCAGTGGCCCTGGGCATAGTGAGCAATGGGCCTCACTAGCTCTTGCCCACCAGGAATCTGGGGATATAGACCCTCCTAAATCCCAGGTCTTACTCAGGAGTCAGGAAGCTTCAAAGCTCTTCAGGCGATATCTGTTTAAAATGACCTCTTCTTTTTCCTCCTTTGTTCCAGATGAGGAAACCAGAATGGTGATTGTTGGGAAGATTTCATTCTGCCCCAAGGATGTCCTGGGCCATGGAGCTGAGGGCACAATTGTATACAAGTGAGTGGTGTCGCCCAGTCCCCCAACTATGTGAGTGCTTAGAGGGTTGACGTTTTAAGTACCAGGCTCCTGAGGCATAGCAGGGTCAAAGTGATGACCAAGGCGGATGAACCTTGCCTCCAGTGAGCTCCCACAGTGTCTTAGAGTTTCTGTTGCTGTGATAAAATACCATGACCAAAGCACCTTGGGAAGAAGGGGCTTGTTTTATTTATACTTCCACATCACAGTGCATTGAAGGAAGTCAGGATAGGAACTCAAGGCAGGATCTGAAGTAGAAGCCATGGAGGAATGCTGCTTACTGGCCTGCTCCTCATGGCTTGCTCAGCCTGCCTCTTATATACCCAAGGACCACCTGCCCAGGGGTGATACCATTGAAGGGGCTGGGCCTTCCCACATCAATCACCAATTCAGAAAATGCACTACAGAATTGCCTACAGGCAAATCTTATGAAGGCATTTTCTCAGTTGAGACTCTCCCAGGGCATTGCACTTGCTAGGCAAGCACTCTGCTACTGAACTAAATCCCCAACCCCAAGACTCTCTCTTCTTAAATGACTAGTTTGTGTCAAATTGACTTAAAGCTAGTCAGGCCACCCGGTAAAAGAGATGTACTCACTATAGGTTGCTGGTGGTTGGCCAGGGCCTCTGGGCCTTGAAACTGAGTATTAAGATCAAACCATGTGAGTCTATTTAATGGGTACAGAATTTATTAAGATATAAATTGAACAAATACACTCACAAATACAGAATGGAGTAGGCAGTTGAAGTCGTCCTCTGATGTGACTGGAGAGCAAATCTACCTCACAGGCAGCAGTGAGAAGGGACCTATGACCCTCCCCCTGCCCAGACAGGGTTTCTCTGTGTAGCTTTGTGCCTTTCCTGGAACTCACTCTGTAGACCAGGCTGGCCTCGAACTCACAGAGATCCACCTGCCTCTGCCTCCTGAGTGCTAAGATTAAAGGCACTACCACCAGGCCTCCCTTTCTTTTTAAGTGGTTGTGGTCTCCTACAACAGCAAGAAGCTCCATTTTGGCCGTAGAGCCTGAGGTCATGGGCAGAGCAAATACCACTACAGCTGAGGTCGCTGATCCTGGAATAAGGAGCATTTGGTACCTTACAGGGCTGATCACGTCTACAGTCGAACGTGCACTAACCAAACTGAGCTACTTCTTGTCCTACAGAGGCATGTTTGACAACCGTGATGTTGCCGTGAAGAGGATCCTCCCAGAGTGTTTCAGCTTTGCAGACCGTGAGGTCCAACTGCTTCGAGAATCAGATGAACATCCGAACGTGATCCGCTACTTTTGCACAGAGAAGGACCGGCAGTTCCAGTACATTGCCATTGAATTATGTGCAGCCACCCTACAAGAGGTGGGTCAGGCAGTGCCTGGGATCAGTGACAGCTTTGCCATAGCTACTGCAGCCTCTTCTCCCACCAACTGGGATGAAGTAACTATTTACTGTCTTTAACTTTGCTTTATTAACTTTATTACAGTACAACAACTTCTGCTCTTTTTTTTTTTTAACTTTTTTAAAAGATTTATTTATTTATTATATATACAGAAGAGGGCACCAGATCTCATTACAGATGGTTGTGAGCCACCATGTGGTTGCTGGGAATTGAACTCGGGACCTCTTGAAGAGCAGTCGATGCTCTTAACCTCTGAGCCATCTCTCCAGCCCTAAAGATTTGTTTATTTATTATGTATACAGTGTTCTGTTTGCATGTATACCTGCAGGCCAAAAGAGGGCACCAGATCTCATTACAGATGGTTGGGAGCCGCTACGTGGTTGCTGGGAATTGAACTCAGGACCTCTGGAAGAAGAGCCAGTGCTCTTAACCCCTGAGCCATCTGTCCAGCCCCCTTCTGCTCTTCTTAAATGCACAGTTAACCACCAACCACAAACACAGAACATTTTAGCATGTCGTGGAGTGGTCCACTCGGCATTCCTGGCCATTTGGGTTACAGTTGGCATGTCCCCTGCTCCCTCTCTTCTAGGGAACCTAGTAGGTTCTTCTCACCTCTAGTCATGGCTGGTATAGGTGTGGAGGTTGCTGGCTGATAGCTCCAGGCTGTCAGAGCATCCCACAAACTCCTTTTGCTCCATATTCAGACTCACCCAGAACATTTCAGTGTCGTTGGAGTTCTCCTATAGTCTTGCCTAACCCAGGAAATGAACCTGAGTCTTCTGCCTTATTATCTTCCTCATTGTAAATTAATAAACTGGAGCTTTTATGTGTTTATGTATTTAAGTCAGTTTATGACTTCAGGATGTCTGTTGGAAAATATGAGTTGGACTAAGAATGTTTTCAGTAAAATGGGGTTTAAAAAAAACAATACTATAGGCCAAGAAGTCTTTAAGGTTATGTGCTGTGACCTTGCCATTGTGTCTCTTACAGTATGTGGAGCAGAAGGACTTTGCCCACCTTGGCCTAGAGCCCATCACCTTGCTTCAGCAGACCACCTCAGGCCTGGCACACCTACACTCTCTCAACATAGGTAAGAGAATCCTCTTTGCCATGCTAAAGACCCAGGTGGGGGTGGCTTCACAGGAGAAAGGAATGTGGAAGTGGTCTTTTGACAGGCTGTGCAGGAATTTGAGGGGCACCTTAGGTAACTGAAAACTAAACATTTCAAAGATGACAGCAGGCATTTAGGAGTCTGACAAGGACCCACAACCCCTTGTAGGAAACTAGGGTCACTGATGCTAAGCTTTGAATGAATTTGAAGTTCTCTCCTAGTTCACAGAGACCTGAAACCCCACAACATTCTCCTCTCCATGCCCAATGCACATGGCAGAATCAAGGCCATGATCTCTGACTTTGGCCTCTGCAAGAAGCTGGCAGTGGGCAGGCACAGTTTCAGCCGCCGTTCAGGGGTACCTGGCACTGAAGGCTGGATCGCCCCAGAGATGTTGAGTGAGGACTGCAAGGAGAATCCTGTAAGTACTGGCCTCTTTGTTTTCAAAGTTTGAGTGCCCAGGCATACGCGGTTCCAGAGTGACACCCTTTTAACAAAGAGCTTCTCTGAGTGCTTCCCATGTTGTTTCATGTTCTGATAGATAAATGAGAAAGACAGATGTGGCCAGTCAGTGGTGGCAGACGCCTTTAATCCCAGCACTTGGGAAGCAGAAGCAAGCAGATCTCTGTGAGTTCAAGGCCAGCCTGGTCTACAGAGCGAGTTCCAGGACAGCCAGGGCTGTTTCACAGAGAAACCCTGTCTCTAAAAACCAAAAAAAAAAAAAGACATATGAATAGTTGTCTCTTCCCTTTTTCCCTTTGGGGACCTGGAGAGTCCAGACTTAACTAAGATGAGCAAACTTCTAATTTTTCATTTGTTTAAGTTTGTTTTGTTTCCCCAGACTTTTGTTTTTAAAATTTGTAGTCATCCAGAAAAATGAAAGAATGTTAGAACCCATGTGCTTCCATCCAGTCACTGTCGGTACATAATGTGGGTTTGCTCTGTCTCCCCGTGGCTCCCCGCGGCTCCCCGTGGCTGGACCGTTTGCACACAGGAAGCCCTTCAGCCTGTGCTGCAGCACTGTTTCTAAGGCAGCCCTTCTCCCACTGTCTTGCCGTCACGCCTCTACAGTCAGCACTCCTCCCATCCTGGTTCCTCACACACCTCGTGCTCATCCCCCAGCCAGCCTACAGGTCCTTCACAGCTAGTTTTGTGTTCCAGGACTCCACTGAGTGCTGATTTGGACTGTATCTCTAAATCCCCAGCACCTCCCTGCCTGTTCTGTTCTCTGATGCTTATTCTTGAGAGGTTCTTGAGTGTCCCGTTGTAAGCTACTCTGTTTCTTCATGGCTGTGCTTCCCAGCTCTCTCAGTTCTTCATATTTCCTGTATGCTAGAAGTTGAGTCTAGAGGCTTGATTAAATTCAAGGGAAATGTTCCAGGCAAGAATAGATCACGAGTCAAGGAGGAATGTAGTGTCGGACTGTGCCCTGATCAGTGATGCTAACTTGGGGCCAGCATCCCAGGCTGTTAGCTCCCAAGCCCATGACCTTGACATCAATCAGGATGCTAGGGAATCGCTACAGTGTCCCTTGCTGCTCTGGGCAGTTCATATTCATCAGCCACTTATCAGATTCCTTTCAGGAGGGGCTGAAGTGAAGTCAGGGCTGTGAGTAAAGTGATGGCTGTCTGAGGCCTCCCATTCTGCATTTCTTTCAGACCTACACAGTGGACATCTTCTCCGCAGGCTGTGTTTTTTACTATGTCATCTCTGAGGGCAACCATCCCTTTGGCAAGTCCTTGCAGCGGCAAGCCAACATCCTCCTGGGCGCCTGCAGCCTTGACTGCTTCCACTCAGACAAGCATGGTGAGCAGGTGGTCTGGGTGGTGACACCTTCCACTGTACTGCCCATTGGGCCTTAGGAAATGCTGAATCATACAGAGTTAATGGAGGCTGGCTAAGTTCATCCTTGGAGTACTAGATGCTGACCTGGAGAAGGCGTCCTCTGCAGACTGCTCTTTCCTACCTTGTGATGAGAAGGCCTTACTGGCATATGGGAGGACCTGTGCTCTGTAAACGGGACTTTGTTGTGTGAGGGCCATGGTTGCAAGACAGTCTGTGTCCTGTAGGGATAAATAGGTTCTGTCCTTGATCTGACTTGGACACAACATGTACTTCTTCCTGACTGGGAAGTTTGCTAGATTATATTAGATCAGAGCACCCTAGTGCTGCTATGTGAAAAGATTAAAACAAAGTAATTGTTTTGTGCTGGGCCTTGGTGGTACATACTTTAATCCCTAACACTTAGGATGCAGAGGCAGGCAGATCTCGGTGAGTTCAAGGCAGCATGGTCTACAAAGTAAGTTCCAGGGCAGCCAGGGCTGTTAAACAGAGAAAGCCTGTCTCAAAAAAAACAAAAACAAAAACAAGAAAACCCAAGACAAAAAACTAATACTTGTTTTGCTTATGAGTTTTTTCCTTATTCATTATAGAAAAACACATTAGCATAAGACCCATATTTTCATTATATAGGGGTGGATATCTGCTATTAATGCCTTTGTATATATTATTCTAGTTGCTTATCTAGAGATGTATACTTACTTTTAACAAAATGGGTCCAGGAGTGGTGGCACACACCTTCACATGGGAGACAAAGTCAGGAGGATCTCTATAAATCTAGGCCTAGCCTGATCTACATAATGAGCTCCAGGACTCATTCCAGGATCCAGCAAAGGCTACATAGTGAGACCCTGTCTCAAAACAACAACAACCTAAAGATGGTGTTAATGGGTTAGCAAGATGGCTCAGTGGGTAGAAGCACTTGCCTACAAGCCTGATGACCCAAGTTCAATACCTGGGAACCCACCTCCACGGTAAGAGGAGAAAACCAACTTCTTACAAGTTGTCCTCTGACCTCTATACATGTGCCATGTCACACATACATGCCCTTCCTCTATACACAAATAATGTAAAGGGGGGGGGGTAAGGCCAGAGATTATGGACCATACCTGTAGTCCTAAGCACTTAGAGGACACTGAGGCAGGAGAATCTCAAGTTTGAGACCAGCCTAGGATACACAGGGAGTTCCAGGTGAGCCTGAGCTATAGGCTTCTGGTAGGAGTGGGGTGGGGTTAAATCACACATTTGCAACAGGCTCATTTTTCAACCTCATCTTTTTGGGGTTTTTTGTTTGTTTGTTTAATGAGTCAGGGTCTCTTTGTGTAGCCCAGGCTAGCTGAAGTCATTTTATATAACTCACACTGGTCTTAGCTTCCTGAGAACTGGGATTACAACAAGCCTGTCATGTCTTGCCTTGAACGTCTTTCTGAATCCATCTGTTGAAATTCTAACAGCTCACCATCTAGTACATAAGCCTCTGGTTGGGGTATTTTCAGTCATTCCTTTTCACAAACTACGTAGTGAAAAATCTCTTCCTCAACTGATGTTTGGTGTGAATTGATTATTTTATTAGAATCCATTCCTGTAGCAGAATCTTGTAGCAAAAGGCATACATGGGGAGATGGCCCAGTTGATGAAATGCTTACCACAAAAACATGAGGGCTTGAGTTTGGATCCTCAGTGCCCAGGTTAAAAGAAAAAAGCCTGGTGCCATGCATCTATAACCCCAATACTAGAGAGGCAGAGACAGGTGGACCCTTGGGGCTTCCTGGGCAGCCAGTCTAGCTGAATTGATAAGCCTCAGGTTCAGTGGGGGAAAACATTAGGCGGAGAGTAACTGAGGAAGAAGACATTTGACATGAACATCGGACCTCCACGTGTGCGCACACACACAAACATGTACACATATATGCAATAGATACACACACATGTGAGGGAGGCATGCAGGTTTTCAAGGTTTCTGATAATTTAATTTGGTGTTATAGGTTGGAGATAATAGGTAATTTATTTTCCTCCTCTTTAGAGGATGTCATTGCTCGTGAATTGATAGAGAAAATGATTGCGATGGATCCCCAGCAGCGGCCCTCTGCAAAGCATGTGCTCAAACACCCATTCTTCTGGAGCCTGGAGAAGCAGCTCCAGTTCTTTCAGGTACCAGTGTCTGTCTCTCCATCAAATTATTAATGCCTTCCAGAGTCTGAAAAGGGAGAAAGGACAAAGAGCAAAACAAATGACCTATAGCCTATAACCAAGACAAACATGATTGACATTTGTGTTAGTAAATTCAATGTGTGTATTGTAAAGGGGGATGTATTAGAATCACACAGTACAGACTGGGTAGTCCAGCAATGGCCATCTGCACACTGGAGAGACTGAGAAGCCAGTAGCTGCTCAGTAGTCCCACTTTATGCTGAAGACCTGGAAGATTTCCTGAGAGCCCCTGGTCTTAGTCCATAGTGGAAGGCTGAAGAAGCAGAGTTGTGATGTCAGTGAAGGATGGCAGCAGAATGGGATAGATGTTCTTACCAGCAAGAAGCACAGGCCAGCAGGCTAGACTGCTTTCCCTCAGACCTCTATATCTACCGACCTGTCAGAGGGTGGTGCCCGTGCTGGGAGAAGGTCCTTTGTTCTAGGCTAATCCTTTCTGGAGCTGCCCTCACAGACCTACTCAAGCATGTCTTAGTTGATCATAGATATGATCAAGTTGACACTAAAATTAACCATCACATTTTAAGTTTTTTTCATATGAATAAAAGTATAATTGAGCCGGGCAGTGGTGGCACACGCCTTTAATCCCAGCACTCAGAGGCAGAGCCAGGAGGATCTCTGTGAGTTCGAGGCCAGCCTGGGCTACAGAGTGAGATCCAGGACAGGCTCCAAAACTACACAGAGAAACCCTGTCTCAAAAAAAGTAACAACAAAAAAGTATAATTGAGATCAAACTATATATAGTGTTATATCCTGCTTTTTAAAAAATATATACAAAATTATGACTATAACACTCTACTATATGAATCTACCCTAATTTTTTTTTATCCCTTTAAAAGATTAGGTTTTTTTTTTTTGTTTGTTTGTTTGTTTTGGTTTTTTGAGACAGGGTTTCTCTGTGTAGTTTTGCGCCTTTCCCAGAACTCGCTTTGTAGCCCAGGCTGGCCTCGAACTCACAGAGATCCACCTGGCTCTGCCTCCCGAGTGCAGGAATTAAAGGCGTGCACCACCACTGCCCTGCAGTTTATTTTTATATTATGTGTATGAATGTTTTGCCTGCATGTATGTCTGTATACTACATGTGTTCCTGATGTCTGTGGAGTTCAGAAGAGGATGTCGGATCCCATGGAAATGGAGTTACAGAAGGTTGTAAGACACAATATAGGTGCTAGGAATCAAACCCAAGTACTCTGTGAGAGTGGGAAGTACTCTTTTTTGTGTGTGGGGGGGGAAGTACTCTTAACTACTGAGCCATCTCTAATTGTTAAACTTTATATTCTGGGATTCCTAATTACACAAAAGTAGACTAAATGCTCTAAGAGAGCTCCTCTTAGCCATCCTCCAATTTTAGCAGGTATTAATTTCTGTGCTCTTCCATACCCCAGATTATTTTTTAAGACGTATATGATATGTATGTATGTATATACATCATGTACTTGCCTGGTACCCACAGAGGCCAGCAGAGAGTGTTGGTTCCCCTGACACTGAGTTACAGATGATTGTGGGCTGCAACATGAGTTCTGGCAATGTCACTGTCCTCTACAAGAGCATAAAGTGCTCTTAACTGTTGAGCCATCTCTGTAGCCCAATCCTAGATAATTGAGAAGTAAATCTCAGATACAATATAATTTCATTCAGTGTCACAAGTTTAAACATTTCTTTCAGAAGATTTTTCTATTGTCTTTTACTCAGATCTCATTTTGTTTAGTATACACTTTCCAGCTAAATTTTAAGATCAGTAACTCTGACAGCTCTGTGGGTTTTCTGACATTGTCAGGTGTCTTTGTATAGACTATTTGTGGGTGTTAGGTGGCAAGAGAGGAGTAAACCAAATGCCTCCTCTGCTGTGAAGAGTAGTGGAGTGGGCCGCAGGACTCTCTCTCGGAGAGCACCCCGATGTAGAGTGGACTCACATCATCTGGAGCTGACAGTTTGACACCGCAGTGGCTAGAGTGACATCCCAGACTTTCTAGATGGTTTTAGTCACTGCTCTGTCCTCCACTCCTAGTGAGGACACTGCCTGGCCCGTTGCTGGTGCTTAGCAACCATTCAAATGTCTTTGGGTGAAGGGTCCAGTATCTCATTCCAGGGCAGCAGTGGGTCTCACGATTGATCACTGTGTGCTACAGGATAGAACATTAGAATTCTCAAGTCTAGGTCATGGTCACTTTAATGACAAAATAAACAAAGGAATAAAACTTATATATGAAGACCTTAACCCCACCATAAAATAGTGTATCTAAGTTTTATATCTGGCAGACACAGCTGTCTTCTGTTCCTTTCAACTAGCTGTAACCAAAGTAGTTACTTTGCAACTCCAAAACCTGTCTCCATCATGCCCACTGGGACAGTCCAATCCCTACACGGTTCTATTTTTTTACACTTATTTATTTATGTGTGTGTTTGTCAGTGTATATGTGGAAGTCAGGACCTCTTGTAGGAATCAGTTCTCTCCATCCATCATCTGAGTTCAGGGATAACACTCAGGTCATCAGGCTTGGTGGCAAGTACCTTTACCTACTGAACCATTGCCAGCTTTTCTCCAAGGCTTTTCCCCTATAATTTCAAGTCAGGAATTCAGCCAGTGCACTGGTCATGATAGCTTTCACCTGTAACCTGTAATCTCAGCACTCCAGCACAGAGGTGGGAGCAAAAGGATCGTGAGTTCAAAGTCATTTTCTTTTCTTTTCTTTCTTTTTTTTTTTTTGTTGTTGTTGTTGTTTTTTGTTTTGTTTTGTTTTTTGAGACAGGGTTTCTTTGTGTAGCTTTGGAGCCTTTCCTGGAACTCGCTCTGTAGACCAGGCTGGCCTCAAACTCACAGAGATCCGCCTGCCTCTGCCTCTCGAGTGCTGGGATTAAAGGCATGCGCCACCACTGCATGGCTCAAAGTCATTTTCAGCTATGTAGCAAGTTCAAGGCTGGCCTGGGCTACATTAGACCCTGTCTTGGGAAAAAAGAAAAAATTATCCAGTCTGATTTTTATCTTTATCAAAGAAATATGTGGCTGGCTGTGTCAGGGCTCATCATTCCCTGCCTCTGAGCCGATCTTATTGGCAGGGGCTCTGAAAGGCTAGTTCTTAAGGTACCCTCTCCTGACCCTCCCCTTCCTTCTTCCCATGCTTGAAGCCCAGTAGGGCCCACAGACCCCACACCCATCAGCCAGTACTCTTAAAAAGAGGGTTCTGCCTCATAGTTTCTCGGGGAGGAGTTGTAACCTTCTGGTTAAGGATTTGAGATACCCTGTTTCAGGGATAGCCGAAGTACAGACAAGTTGAGCTTTCCCCTTTATGTTTGGCTCTCTGGGGGATGTGTTTTGTACCTACAGCTCTGTGTAAGTGTGCTTTGTGTGAATGTGAACTTCCAGGGGTTGATGCGTGCTCTACATAAGTATACCTCCATAACATCTCTCATTTGTCATGGAGGGAATCTCGGCAAGATGTATCTGCTCACAGGGAAAGTCAGTGGATCCAGGTAGTGAGCTGCCGGTACCTGCTGCCTAGCTTTGAGGAGGCTGCGGCCTGAGCCTAGAGGAGTGCCATTTGCTTAACAACCCACACACCAGTGGCTATCCTGTAACTTAGTGTAGACAAACGTGTAGTGCTCCTGACTCTGACCCAGCACCTGTTCCTGTTTTCCCTCACAGGATGTGAGTGACCGAATAGAGAAGGAGTCCTTGGATGGCCCCATAGTGAGGCAGCTGGAGAGAGGCGGGAGAGCGGTGGTGAAGACCGACTGGCGGGAGAACATCACTGTCCCCCTGCAGACAGGTGACCATGCAGCTATTTCTGAGAACTTGATATAGATAGGCAGGTCCAGCTGCTAGACTGCCAGATCCCACTTCTTGGGTTTGAGACTTATTTGAGCATGTCTTTGTGGGCTTGGTTCCATGGATGTACATTTATGTTTATCCCTTGGAGTGACAGGTTAGTGATGGTGTCATGCTCCAAGATGCCATTTCTGATCTGGATGAACTTCAGATGAATACCACCTTTATTTTAGTCTAAGAGGTAGCATCTTTTGCAGTGACTGAGAATCACTTTAATCCAGTTGCAAGAACCCAGGAGTCTTCTTTTAAAATTTACTTGCTTAACTATTACATCCCTTTTTCTAGATCTGCGAAAATTCAGAACCTACAAAGGTGGCTCTGTCAGAGATCTCCTCCGAGCCATGAGAAATAAGGTAAAGGGCTTGTGAGTATTTTGGGGGAGATGGCCACAGCAGATACCTCCTCCTTATATTCATTTCTGTGTATCTTTTCCCCATAATGGATTCCATCTTGTAGAGGCTTGGCAGCCTCAACTGGATTTGACAAGGGTCTTAGTTACTTTCCCGTTACTGTGAAGAGACACCATGACCAAGGCAACTTATAAAAAGAAACATTAACTAGGGGCTGGCTTACAATTTCAGAGGGTGAGTCCACGACCATCATGGCAGGGAGCATGGCAGCAGGCAGGCAGGCATGGTGCTGGAGCAGTAGCTGAGAGCTACATCCTGATCACAGGTTGAAGGTAGAGAAAGAGACTGGGCCTGGCATGGCCCACCCCCAGGGACACACCTCCTCCAGCAAGGCCACCTGCTAATCCTAACAGTCCTCCATCTGGGAGCACACTTTCAAATATATGAGCCTATGGGGACCATTCTCATTGCACTCACTACAACAGTAGATGACCATGTCTCCCTAGGGGAGTTTCTCTCCAGAGACTTTAGGATGCAGGGCTAAGCTCTAGGGGCCAGTCTCTTGGGACATAAGGGTTTCATGGTCTTTGCTGATTTATGGTAGGTACCCTCTGGCTGCTTGACAGACACCTTATAAGCACATTCTACCAGGGACTTTCTGGTCACTTTCCTATACAAGGCCAAGTCTTTAGGGATTTAGGGAAGGGTTCCTCTGTGTCCTCTTAGAGTCCTGGGAATGCTATTGACCTGTGCGGTCACTGAGCAGCCTTCGCACAGAGCTGACCTCAGATAGAAGCAGCCTGCAATCCTGTTAGGACAAACACTACAATTCCATGACCTGCATGTGAGGCCTGTGCTCCCTTCCAGGTGGCCAGCCCCACAGTGACGCTAAGGCCGCCCTCCTTAGGCTGAGCCTCACCTACTTCGAGCTCTGCTTCTGAAGGAGGCAAGCCCACAGGAAACTGGAATGTATTGTTGGAGCGTGAATCTTTCCTTACAGAGAAGCCCTTAGCACTGCCGTCCAGCTGCTAAAGCTGTGTCTCTCTGCTCGTTCACAGAAACATCACTACCGAGAGCTGCCCATGGAGGTTCAGGAGACACTGGGCTCCATCCCTGATGACTTTGTGCGCTATTTCACATCGCGCTTCCCCTACCTCCTCTCACATACCTACCGAGCCATGGAGCTGTGCAGACATGAGAGACTCTTCCAGACCTACTACTTGCATGAGCCCACAGAACCCCAGCCTCCAGTGACTCCAGATGCCCTCTGAGCGAGGGCAGCCCTTCTAGTCTGGTGGCCCCAACAGTGACCATGGGCCTGATTTCTGCAGTCCATAGCTTGCTGCGTCTGGGATTAGCAGGAAGACTAAGGTCTCAAACCAAGTGCCTTGAGCTGCTGCCCTGCAGCCAGAAGAGGATAATGCCGATCCTAGGAATCGGGAGAGGTGGCCCTCATGTATCAATCTTTCACTGGATGAGCTCCATTCCCTTTCACTGGATGAACTCTCTTCCACTTACTTTTCTTTCTACAATTCCTATGGGATGGCAGTTTAGAGACCTTTCAGTGAGGAAGTTTTGCCTACATGCTACGAGCAGCTTGGCTGGGGTGCAGCAAGTGTACCCTCTGCTAAAATTGGTTTGAGAGACTCAGGGTGCTAAGGAAGAGGACGTTCAGAGGTGTAGGTCCTGGAGATAGGAGGTATCTCCAAGTTACTGGTAGCCTGTGTTGCCCCGTGCAGCAAGTTGTAAGTGTGGGGCATGGAGTTAGAGACTGGTTAGCAATGCCTGTGGACAGCTGAGGTATGTCTGGGCATAGAAGGTGAAGAGGATGAGGACATTCAGTTCTGGATGCACTGCTTGCTCAGCAAGTGGCCTAAATAGTGGCCCCTGACAGATTGAATCCTGGCCGTGTGAGCCAGAGATGAAGAGTTCCCTGGTGACCAAGAAGGCAGCTAAGACCAGACAGGGACAGAGACACATCTTCAGGGCCAGAGGGGAGCAACTAGAGGGAACCTCTGAGTCACTTGGAGAGGCTCAGAACCAGAAGGTGAGTGTCAGGGCCCTCTGCCCCAGAGACTACCACATTAGCACACAGCTTGTGAGCCAAAGCCCTGGGGATAGAGAGCCAAGGCCAGGGCCACCACAGGCTTTTTAGGCCAGCTTTTATATTTCTGGCAAATTTTAATGAGTGTATTTTGATCATGTTGCATAAAGCTGCATTTGCATAAGTAAGTTAAATGTGGCTTGACGCTTGTGAAGAAGAAATGCAAGGTATAATATCTTCAGTTTTGTGTAGTACCAAAAATCACCATTCCCTCAAGAATGTAGAACATTCTCTAAGGCTGAAGAGTAAGACATTCTCGAAACACTATGTAAATGTATTAATGTCAAAGTAATTATTTTTCTCTAAAATTAATTTTTAACTTTAGTTCCAATCAGAATTTACTGTCTTCTCCCTCCCAAGAGCCTTAGGAGTTAGCATGCAGTCAGGGTCCTTGGAAGGAAGAGTCTGTGTAGACTCCCTGGAGCCAATGTGGTCCTGTTGTGTAGTCCTGGTGAGCTAAGGCTCCATTCTGTTCTGTGCTAAGAGTAGCCTTGGCAGCTTTCTGCACTACACTGACTGGAGTTCTTGCTGCTGCATCCCTGAGAGGTCTTCTGATGTACTGGTACCAGGGCCACTTACCCAAAGCTTCTTCTACTGTAGAATTTGATTAACTTTTTCTTAATCTCCTACATCTTTGAACCTCAATGGGTAATGCTGTTTAGACCTTGGGACCTCAGCCCCATGGTTGGCTTCCTGTTTATCTCTTGGCATAGCACTTTGCCAGGGTCCCAAGAGGGAACTCCAGTGGCAGGCGATGGAAGCAGTATGGTCTAACAGGGTTGCCTCAGGGATGCTGTTTCCCTTTTTCCTCAAGGCTAAGTTTCCCTCTGGGAAGTGCTGAAGTCTTTTCTAAAGGCCCAGCTGGTGTTACTCCCCAGTCTGCTTGGGGTCAGCTTTTTAAATGTCCTTGCCACTTAGCAGATCAGTTTCTAACCAATGAAAATTTCAAAAGTCCTCTATTCATCATACTTATCTGAAACTTTATGTAGAGCTAGGTGGACATGAGACACTTGGGAGACAGATGAAGAGTACAGAAAGACTTGTGCCTTTTAAAGCCTCCTGAGAGTCATTAGCACACAAGTGTCAGGGCAGGAAGAAAACTCAAGTGGGTAGGAAGGGGTTTGCCCCGCTTGTGCCTTATAACTGTCACATCTCTGAGTCAGTCAGCTGTGGGCAGCTCACCTCTGTCTGTCTTCTAGGAACCAGGCAGTTGTTAGCTCTCCAGGTGTGTCCTGAAAATGCTGTGGGCATCTGGGGTGCACAGCAAGAGACGCTGCCTGCCTTCAGGCCAGGGCAGCTCTATAGGCTGTTTGGATCCCTGGAAGACTGCCCGGTTGTCTACAGGTCATCTTCAGCTTTAGGACGGAGTTGAGCTGTGTCTGGGATGTGTTATCTTTGTTTAAACTTGTCTATGTTGAACTTCAAGTTCAGGAAGTGTGCCGTGTCATTAGGCACCAAAGCACTTGCACTTTTGGGAACATAGCTGTCACTTGGCAAATCACTAGGCCATCTAGAGACTGAAGGTGAACCCCTGCAGAGGTGTCCCCCTGCTCTCAGTATGGCAGTGGCTGTCGACTCTTCCCATGATGCATTGCAGAGAAGGTGGAGGTCTGAGGTCCGCAGATACAGCCAAGTGCTTTCCATCAACTTTGAAGATAGGCATGAGCCTCTCCTCAGAGTCCACTTGATTTTATGGAAGTTTTGTGTACACGTGATTCAGTTAGCACCTGCAGCTTCTTTCTCCCAAATGAAAGGCTCATCAAGTAGCTGCTGCCGTGACCTCCTGCAGAGCCACCTCTGGCTGCAGGCTCTCCTGTGCTGACCACTGGTCTTCTGCAAGGCTTTGGTCCCACTCTCCAGCTGTGCCAGGATTCTCTTCTCTATGCCTGAGTCTGCTCTCTGGTCACTGTCTTCATCATCACAGTCCAGAGGTGAGGAAGAGCTGGAAGAGTGAGCAACAGCTGCCCTGGAAAGAGCCTTTTGAAATTCCCTGTTTGCCCTTCTCTGTGATGGGCTTTCCAACAGTTCCATCCTTGCCTATCACTCACATCTAGAAGCTGTGGTGTTGGCCACCAGGGCCTGCCATCAGCTTCTCCTGAAGGTTAGCAGACCTCCAGCTGAGGCCTGAATTCTTTAAAGCCAAAGCGCCTGCTCTCTTCCGCAGTCTTGGTTTTCATTATGAACTAGTGATTTTTCCAGGTGTGATCCTGGTTGCTTTGGGCACTTAGGCCTCTTCTGTACTCCTAGACAGCCACAGAGGCACATCTGCTGAGCCTCCCTCTGGAGCAGCCTCAACCATACTGCTTGCCAGAATCCTGTTCTCCATGTGTTTGGTGGGTATAGTATTCCTTCCCAGTTGTCCCTAAAACTGTGACAGTCCCCACTCATTAAGCATTACCAGCCAGCTCTGCGGCGTCCCCACACAAGGACCTTGTGTGGTTCTTTTTGCGATGACCTATTTATTGAATCTATTTATATTTATTTAATTTTTACTCTGAAGTATACTGGTTACAATTGCACTTGATTAAAGCAGTCAGATCTGTTTGGGACAATACCCCTGACCATTTTAAACTGGAAAAGGAAAAGTTACACTGTATCCTGCCACCTTATGGTATCCTTGTCTTTAAAGGGTGAATAATTTGGTCTGGGTAAAATGTTAATTTTTAGATGATTTTTTTAAAAATCTTGTGCCATGTGTCTTTGTGGACAGTTATTTGTTTAATTGATATGTGCTGATTGTGTGATTCACTCCCCTTCATGGAAACTAAAATATTCTTTTAGCTTTATATTTTATAAACTGCCAGATTGTACAACTTTTATGTGTATTTTTAAAGCTCATGATATGAGGGCCATTATATGAGTTTAAATGGCCTATTTTTGTACCTCCTGTACAGTTTTATAATTCTGCTCATTGATGAAGGTGACTTAGCTGAGCCAACCACAAATAAAGGTAGTTTTAGATTTGGGAGTCGCTTTGCTTCTTGTTTGTTTTTGTTTTCTGAGACAGGATTTCTCTGTGTAGCCCTGGCTGTCCTGTAACTCACTCTGTAGACCAGACTGGCCTTGAACTCACAGAAATCCGCCTGCCTCTGCCTCCTGAGTGCTGGGATTAAAGGTGTGAGCTACTATTGCCCAGCTTAGATTTGGGAGTTGCTTTGCTTCTTAAAGACTGGAGTGCTGCTTGAAGCAGGGAACCGGGTCCACCATCTTCTTCCAGGGATGCAGCATCTGAGTGGCCTGAGCAGCTGGCTAAGCTGATGAGAAAATGGGTCCCTGGTATCTACAGCTGGATTCCAGAGCTAGAACATCGTCTTGAGGGCTGTCGAGGAAAAGGCTGCCTTGAAATGTGCAAGAAATTTTCTGAAGTATTATTTAACTGAATTTCAGGAAGGTGACCCATTGGGACTGACCTGCCACATATTGGGAATTAGGCTTCCAATCAGTCTGGGGTATGTGTACGGTGAGTGGGATTCTGGACCAAGATACCTGGGAAGAGCAAAGAACTTGTGATTAACTCCACTAACAAAGCCCTGGAAATGTGGGACAGTCTGACCTGTTACATGCTAGCAGCTCACCAGACAGCTGTGCCCCAGGGATGTGCTCATGTGGCTACCATCCATTTAGAGTCTCCTATATGCTTTCCTATCCTGTCTGGAGAAGTCATGGAGCCTTCTTGCTCTCGCCCCAAGACAAGGACTGTTTACCAAGTATGGACCCCAAGATCCCGCCAGCCCTAGAACAGCTTATCAGGCACTGTGTGGATGCTGACCATCCCCTCCTTTATGCCTTAGGAGCCTCTTAGGAGGGTCCTGAGACTTGTGAGCATACCTTTCCCCTGAAATACTAAGTCTTGGACCCAGCCATGTCCCCAGAAGACTGAGACCAACCTCTTCCATGATCCATAAAAGCCTAACTGAAATTTGGTCCCCAGATAACACTCTGAGGGATAGTAGGGCCTTCAAGAGGTAAGGCCTTGGGAGAAACGGGGTGACCCTAAGGGGATCTGGGCTCCTCCCCTTCCTCTGCTTTCTGATCACAACTGAGTAGTTCTCTCTCTGTTGGCCTCAGGGTGGCTAGAGAGGCTGCTGACAGGTCGGATGGGAAGGACACCCCAAAACTCTATGATCTCATTACAGTCCTTCTGCCCCTACCTCCAGCAAATGCCATCCTGATGTAAGAATCAGGCATGAATTGTCTGGGAGGAGCAAAGCAGCCTGGGAAATCCAGTGTCCAGCACTGTCTACCTCCACAGTGAGAGGGTCACTGCCAGGTACCACTGTACACTAAGCTGTAATTTAACCTGGTACTATTCACTGATTTAAAAAAAAAAAAAAAAAAAAAAAGAGCAAACAAACCCTGTAAACCCTGTGCTTGTTGGATTTCTCCATTCCCAAGCAACCACCCCAGCCTCTTCCTAAAGAAACATGACACTCCCCCTCGTCCCCTGTAGTAAGAGTTTTCCTGCCTGGCCCACAGTCAGGACAAATTTCTCTCACCCACCAGTCCCACAGCTGCTCAGATCCAACCAAGTAAACACACAGAAACTTATATTGCTTACAAACTGTATGGCCGTGTCAGGCTTCTTGTTATCTACTTCTATCTTAAATTAACCCATTTCTGTTAGTCTATACTTTGCCACATGGCTTGTGGCTTACCGGTGTCTTTACATGTTGCTTTCCATGGCAGTGGCTGACAGTGTCTCTCTGCCTTTGCCTTCCACTTCCCAGAATTCTCCTCTCTCCTTGTCCCGCCTATACTTCCTGCCTGGCCACTGGCCAATCAGCATTTTATTTCTACAGATCAATATACACAGCAGTCCCCAGCTGAGCACACTGGTTTTATTAATCAATGAAATGGAAGTAAAGAGGGAGAAGGGCTGAGCGTAGTCATACTTGCCTTTAATCCCAGTACTGGGAGGCAGAGGAAGATGGATCTCTGTGAGTCTGAGGCCAACCTGGTCTACAACGCAAGAGTATTGCAAGCAATTCAAGTCCAGCTTGGTTCTTAAGACGTCTACTTCTGCATGTCCTCCCCTGATGTTTATGGATACATTTTACATCCGTGTATATCACCCTCATTAAAAATAGTCCCTCAGGGAACTGGAGAGAGAGCATACTGGTTGAGAGTGTTAGACACTCTTTCAGAGCACCCCAGTTTGGTTCCCAGTACCCACATGGGGTGTCTCACGTCACTCCAGCTCCAGAGGATCTAATGCTCTCTTCTGGCCTCTGTGAACACCTGGACTCATGTGCACATACCCGCATGCAGACAAAACATAGATACATATAATTAAAAACAAAATAGTCCATAGAACTCGCTGGTGACTCATGCCTGTGACCCAGCCCTTGGGAGGGGGCTGAGGCAGGATTGCCACAAAGTCTAGACCAACCTAGGTTATCCAGTGAATTTCACGCCAGCCTAGGCTACGGAGTGAAATCTTGTCTCAAAACACACAGTTTCTCGGGGACCCATCTGTGTCCAAATCTACCTTTGAACATGAAGCAGCCACCCTGCCCAGAGATACAATTCTCTTGCCATTTAGAGTAGGTGGCAGGATGCTTACTCTCTCCACCACTAGGAGGCGCTCGTGTGCTGTCCACCCCAATTCCTCCTGCAGTGGATTGTTCGGTATGACCAGCCTAGCTGCTGATCTGACTCCACACTCTGGTGGGATTTCCCTGAAATGAGGCTAGGGTCCAGACCAAAGAAGACCATATGTGTATGGGTGTTTTGCCTGGATGTATGTTTGTACACTACACACATGCAGTTTCCATAGGCCAAAAGAGAGCATCAGATCCCTTGGGACTGGCATTACAGAGTGAGCCAGTGAGTGCTGGATTGAACCCAGGTCCTTTGGAAGAACAGCCAGTGTTCCTAACCACTCACTGGGCCATCTCCCCATCCCCCCACCCCTCCTACCCCCTGCAGGCATCTGGCTTTCTAAACCCAACTCCTTCATTAGCTGGTAGTTTTCTATGTAACCCATAGCCACAGCACTTCTCGTTGTGAATGAACATTGATCAGACGATGTGCCACCCTGTCCCTTGTAGAGTGAGGCTGATCGTGGGGCTGGGAATTCTGGGAGCCCCTGCCATAGTACAGGTGCCAGATGTCCTTGCCACCATCTACAAAGACACAGAGAAGCACATCTCCAAACAGCAACTGTAACAACCAAACTTCATTGTGTGCCTGTTGTTGACAAACCCTTAATCAATGCTTTACAAGTTACCTGTGTAAACCCGAGATTCCACACTGACCCACAGCCTCTTATTTAGGCTCTCAGCCAGTGGCTCTCAGT